>NC_133655.1:223286824-223586824 GCF_009905375.1 Apium graveolens | reverse complement strand
CCCATTCTAATTTACGGTGACTCGCACTCATGCGCTATTTATTATACACCCTCTCTACTTATACTACCCTTATTATTCCTTTAAGTCCTTATTCACATCATTATCGCTTCATTTTTCTAAGTATCTTAGGTTCATTCTCTTTATCATTGTCGGCTCTGCTTATGGATTCTTACGGTTTCTACTCGTGCGGTCTCAGCTCCGATATTTTTATAAAATTGAGAAATCATTATTTTTACTTAAAATTTTTATGGTAGTTAGGAAACTCAATATTTTACTCTCTGTATAAATTTCATGATTTATGAACACTTTTAAGTCAATCCTTTATATTTTCAAAGTTCGTGATTTGTAGCAGTTTTTGTCGCGTAAATCACTTTTACTAAAACGACCATAACTTTTGATCCGTAAATCAGAATCAAGCGATTCAAGCGCCTAAACAATCCTTATAACATTTAATATCATAATCAAGGGTTATTTTTCAATAAACTACATTTTAAAACTCTGGTACTTTCTGCAGAAACTTAAAGTTACGATTCATTGGTTTTAACGGAGTTACGTTTACGATCGGGGTTTCTTTTACGCCCTAACTCTTAACACAACCACCAACAATCAACATTTCATCATCATCATACAAAATCCTCTCAAGAACCTCATGTTCTTGAGGCAACAACAATCAACCTTAAACCTACTCAACTTAAACTTCAAGATCTCAACAATAACACTTCTTAAACTAAGTTTTCTACCACATACTAAATGGATCTTAAAAATGAATCTTAAATAAAGTTGGGCCAAAGATTTTTACCTTTATTGAAAGTTTGAGATGTGTTCTTGATTATGGTGGAGGCTTGGAAGTGCTTGGTATGATTTTTGGAGCCTAGAACCACCATTGAAATCAAGAAACCAAGGAGAGGTTACTATTCATACCATTCACTAGTGAGTTTCTTGAATTTATTTCACCCATCAAACCTTGATAAAAAGAGATGAAAGAATTTTCTTACCTTAGTTTAATTTCTAGGAGGCTTGAGAATTAATTGGGTGATTTTACAAGAACTAGAGCATGGAGTTTGGAATTTGAATTCCTTCTTTTCTTCCTTGGGGCCGAATGGAAGAAAAAAATGGGGGTGGGGGGTATTTATAGCACTTGGTTGCTTAGCTTGGTTGATTTGCTAGGTAACTTCTAGGAAATGGGGTGGAAGATCTTGCACTAGATTTTTATTCTCCTAGGTTGAACCCTAGGTTTATTCTTGTTGCAAATCTTAGGGACAAATCTTTGGTAGCTTCATAGAAACTATTTATGTTAGCTTCCTTAGCACATTATTTGGATAGCTTGCTTGATAATCCTAAGTTTAGCTTACTATTTGATAAAGTAACCATGGTTACTCTCTTACCATGGTTTAGTTAGTGCGTTACGTTTATTTAATCATTTACGCGTTCACTCGGTCGCTTAAAAGTTTTCGTAATACTTATTCGTAAAATGGTTCACGACGTAATTCCTTTCGTATTTATTCCTTATATTTTTAATTATTATATATGAATATAAATTCGTAGGGTTTTAATCTCATAATTATATTGTGATTCCCGTAATCCTCGATAAGTCATAAATACGGTCATTTTCCAAAGTTCGTTTTCTTTGAAAACTAATAGCGTTTACATACACTCATTTGGTACGTATAATCGTAATATCAACTCCGAAACTCATTTTCTCGTGCACTACATAGTGTGGGCTCAAAAGTTTTTCCCCGTCCGTCAGGGTTACTATTCATTAAACATTTTACAAGGTCTCAAAAATTCAAGTTATTATATTACCATTTATAAATGTCTTTTACCGATGTCAAAAATTTGGGTTCTTACAGCCATAGCCAACTTTCATCTTGACTTGCTTTGCTGAAAAGACAAGTAATAGAATTTGCACTTGATGAGTTGAAGTCAGCTAGATACACATTCCCTTTTCTCACCCCAGTGAGAACCACTTTGTTGTTCCTTTTGTCAGTAACAACACAAGCTTCAATATTGAATGTTACTGAGTTGTCCTTATCACAAAGCTGGATGACACTCAAAAGATTATGTTTGAGTCCATCCACTAGAGCAACTTCTTCAATGATGACATTATCTTTAGAAATGAAGCCATATCCCATAGTATATCCTTTGATGTCATCTCCAAAACTAATACTTGGACCAGTATATCCTTGAATTTTGTCATTTAGTTGCTTCATTGACAGATGACCAACATTTACTCATTTATTCTCCTTGATTTGACTTAATTTTCCTGTAACAAAGTTCTTGGAAACTGATCCATATTTCTCATTGAGTTTAAACATCTTGGCTTTACTAATAGGTTTTCTTTCACTCGACGGATGTGGTTCCTTTTTATCTCTCGACGGATAATCTTCATTATCCGTTGAATTCACATCCGTTGAAAGTCCTTCTGTCAAAACAAGATCCAGTTTCTCCTTATTCTTTTTCCAGGCTTCTTCATTGAAAGATTTTATGCCTTAAACTTTAGCAATTTGAGTATGTACATCTCTAGATCACTTCCAGGCCTTGATTACCTCTTGCTCTCGTTCAATCTGCTTTCTTAAAATCTCTTCTTTCTTTAAAGATTCAGTCAGTTCTTCCTTAGCAATTCTACACTCTATTTTCAGTTTCTAACACAGAATTTCTTTTACTTAAAAACAAATTATTTTCCTTAATTTTTGTGTTTTCCTTAGTGAGAGATTTGAGTGTAACACGCAAGTGATATAATTCTGTTGACATGTCATTTATAGCATCATTACAATCATTTTTAAAAAGATGTGCTAGATTAGTAGTGATTACCTGATTACTTGAAGAACTGACTTCTGCTTCATCTGATTTGGTCATTAGAGCTATATTGACATAGCTTGTTTCTTCATTTTCATCTAACCCATCAGCTGCCCAGTCATTATCTTGAGTCAAGAAAGCCCTTTCCTTTTGTTTGAGCAATTCAAAGTACTTTTTTTATAATCCACGGCCTCAAACTTCTTTCTTTCATAATCATGCTTTCTGCATTCACTTGAAAAATGACCACTCAAGCCATATTTGAAACACTTGAATTTGGATTTATCCACCATGTTTCTATTTGGCTTGACTGCTCCAAAATTCTTTTTAAATTTGAGCTTGGCAAACCTTCTTGATAGAAAAGCTAGATGTTCATCTATGTCTTCCATTTCATCCTGACTAAGATGATCTTCATGTTCAGCCACTAGCCCTTTTTCTTTGCCTTCACAAACCCTGGAGTTTGGTGCAGATTCCACAGCTTCAACCTTCATCTCTTTCACTCTCTGTTGTTCAGCTACCAAAGCTATAGATCCTCCCTTCTTCCTTCCTTTCTTTATCTGCTCATTTTGTTCCATTTCAAGCTCATAAGTTTTTAGAATGTCATACAGTCTCTCCAAAGTAATTCCTTGTAATCTTCAGAATTTTTGAGAGAGACAGTCATAGGCTTCCACTCTTTAAGTAGAGATCTAAGAAATTTCAGGTTTGAATCTTTTGTTTGATAAACTCTTCCATGCAGTTTTAATGCATTTAGTAGTTTTTGAAATCTACTAAAGATGTCACTCAGAGATTCATTTTCTTCACAATGAAAGTGCTCATACTGTTGGATTAGAAGTTGCATCCAATTTCCCTCACTTGTTCAGTTCCATCACATATGAGTTGAATTGTATCCCAAATATCTTTAGTAGTTTTGCAGTTGATGACATTGTCAAACATATCTCCATCAAGACCATTGAATAAAATATTCATAGCCTTTTTTTCTTTATGGATTTGCTCAATATCTTCATCTGTCCATTCTGATTGTGGCTTTGGAATACTTTGCTCATTGCCTACAGCTCCTTCAGGGTCTGTAACAGCTTTTCGAGGAACACAAGGACCTTTCTCAATGCAATCAACATATATTTCATCTCGAGTGAGAAGATGGAGATGCATTTTCACCTTCCAACGGTGATAGTTGTCTTTATCTAAGAAGGGGATCTTCACTCCAACATCCTTCCTACTCATATTGTTAGTTGCTTTGATCTTTAAACTCTTAGTGTGTCAAGAGCTTGCTCTGATACCAATTGTTATTCCCAAACAATCTAACAAGCAGAATTACAGAAGGGGGTTGAATGTAATTCTTGGTTTCTTTTCAATCTTTAAAACTTCTTACAAATATAAATATAACTATGTATGAATATGCTAAGTGCGAATTAGAAATATTCATGTATTCAAAATACAAAGTAGGTAAACATAAGTATTCGAAACTCTATTGAATTATCCGTCGAGACTCTATTTGATCATCCGTCGAATGTGACTTGGGTCATCCGTTGAAGCCTTGTAGAAACATCCGTTGAAAGTATTTCCATAGCAGTTGACTAAATTTTACTTAAAAAAATTACAAGACATCTAATATATACAATTAGCCAACCTATTTTGCATATCATTCTTGCAATCAACCTGACTTAAAATATCCTATAACTTCTAGTTCTTCAAGACATTAAGTACACATGAATGTGCTACAAATACTTATTTAAATATAAGCTACTCTTTCAACGGATGGCAAGTGAGATTATCCGTTGAAAGCTACAATTACACTTAATTAAAAGGTGTTCTGGTAAATATCATCAAGTCTACAATATATTCCTAACAGATGGTGTACCTCGATGCGAACACCAGATGGAATTCAACATATACCATGTTAGATATTGCGGTGAAATATAAAAGAGTCTTTATTAGAATGATAACCGAAGATCCTAACTATGAATGTTAGATGTGAACACCTGGTGCGCTGATTTTATGAACTACCAAAAGCTAGCTACGGCTACAAAATCTACAGAAGATGACCTTTTGCATTGTTTAGGTGTAATTACAATTTACAACCACATAGAAGGCGCACCCATGAAAGTTGAAAGACCCCGCTCATGTTTCGTTGATCCAATCGAATTTTACATCTAGGGTTTCAGATCTTATTTTTGCTCATTAGATTTGACAGTGTGGTTTATAGTTATTATTGCCACTAATTGCAAATCAAGCAACTAGAAAAGAAAGCAACACTATACAAAAACATATTTTATTGGTAATAAATTCATAGAATGGATGAAGAGTTCTGCAATATAGGTAAGTTTCATGTGAACACAACCATGAGCTAAGGTATGAATTATATGCTCAAATTCATGTTGATAAAGTTCTTATATTACATATTTTGATGTATTATTATATATCATTTCTAAACTGTAACACACATTTACATGCACACACAAGTTGTGGGTCTTTGCTGGAAACAGTCTCTTCATTCTTTTGAGTGAGGGTGAGGCTGCGGACATTATATCCTCCCAAGACCCTGTTTTATGCGGTATTTACTGGGTTTATTTGGTTGGTTGGGTGGTTGAATTAAAATAAGTAAAGTTAATTAAGAAAATAGAGTTTTCGAGGGGAGATTAAATAAATGAGTTGGTACAATTTACATTTTATCTGCTATGCAATTGGGAAGAAAGGTTTAGTGTGATCAGTGATTTGTGTGTTATCATCATTTGAGAAAATTAGAGCTATCAACCAAAAAAATAGTAATTATAAAATTTAATTTAATATAATTTAAAATAAAAAATAAATTCAATAAACTTAATAAAATATATTAAAATCATATGAATACAAAATGTAGCACTGTGTTTTCAAATAATAAAATTATTACTAAAATTTGTATACGTAATATTATCAAATACTTTCTCTGTCCCTCTATTTTTTTTACATTACCTTTTAGCACAAAGATCAAGAACAAGTTGACTCTATGTATGAATATTTAAAGAAAGTACTGCAGATGACATTGACATTAAAAAAGCTTTACAAGAGATTAACTATTGAGAGAAATTGGATAACTGCACCAACCTAAATCTAAATAAGTGATTACAAAATATTTGATTTTCCTTCAGTTGCACCCATTTACTATATAAATATATAGCTTCATACATAACTCCTCCAAATCTACTGTAAACAGTATTTTACACAAAAATGGAAGTGGGTCTATATTTCCAGATTTAGGAGATGTCCAAGATGATGAGCAATTCAACACTTCTTCTTATTATCATTCGGTGATGCACTGCAAAAAAGAAAATGTTAACAAATTTTAGTTGGGTCTTCGAACTGCAATTTTTTGGGTTTTAAAGTGTTCTTCTTATATTTCACGTATTTAATAATAATCCTATCAGGCGTATCTTCAACGATTCCGTCTTTCAGATCATCTGGCTTATCTCCAACAAAATTGAAAAATCGAGATCATTCTACTAAAAGAAAAAGGTGAATAGACATCACACATTAGACATCAGTCAGTTGTGCTACCAATGTCTAAACAATTATAGACATCATCCCGCGTAAATGCGATGTCTTTCGATTTAAAAGACATCGTTTAGTTTAAAACCGATGTCTTAAGTTTCCAAAAAAAATTGAAGTGCGGCAACCCCTATTTCTTTTCTCCCTCAACCAAAATTACCCCCTTTTAACAAATTATACTCTCCTTCCCTTAAACAATTCCCCCTTCTTTTCATTGAGACAAAATAATTTAAAAAACTAGAAACTAAAAACTAATTCATTCATTCTCAGACAGACTCTCCCTCACACAAACTCTCTCTCTCTCTCTCTCTCTCTCTCTCTCTCTCTCTCTCTCTCTCTCGTCTCACCATCATCTCACCTTTGTCTCTCTCGTCACTCTCTTTCTCAAACTATCACAAACTCACATCTCTCTCTCAAACTCTCTCACATGACCTCTCTCACCATCTTTCTCACCGTAGTCTCTCCGTCATCTCACCATCGTCTCGCCGTAGTCTTACCATCGTCTCACCATTGTCTCGCCGTTGCTTCACCCATCTCAGCTACTCACCTGCACTCAGGGTCACATAAATCCTATGCTGAAACTAGATATGCTTCTTCATCATAAAGGTTTCACTTAACATTTGTCAACATCGAGTTTAACCACAATCAGTTAAAAAAAATAGACATCATCCAAAAAACGATGTTTATCAACCTTTTTCTTGTAGTGTCCTCACAAATTAGTTTTATGAGATTTGGGGGAAGAAGTAGTAAAGAAGAAGGAGAAAGGGAATTTTAAGAATAAATTTTGAGAATTGGGGCTGAATCATTGACAAACTGAGACTCCATATTAATTAGAAGAAGATCTCAGCTAAGGTTGGTGAATGAACAGGAAAAAGAAACTGGGTTTTAGGGCTCGTTTAGAACAAACGAGTGTTCGAGAGAAAGAAAGGCAAGTGTGTGGGTATTGTTAGTGGATGGGTGTCTTATAATATTTAAAGCCTTAATAGTTTTGTTAAAATAGATTAACAATAATAAGTCACTACTAACACACAATCAACCTATAATATAATAACAATACTTTCTTTTTAATATAAAATGTAAAGAAAAGGTGGGACGACCCAAAAAGAAAATGTAAAAAAATGAAGGGGACATAAGAAGCATATATTACAATAGACAAGCTGCTTGCGGCGTTAAAAACTAATATATCATATCACTTCTTACAAAAATTACAAGATATCAGAAAGGTTTAACAATCTAGTCACATGAAAACTTATCAATCATAACCTAATGAGCTACGTAGGTGACAAAACTATTAAATTGTCTAAAAATCATATTTTTTACGTCAATAAATCGAGTCGAGTCGATTACGGTGACCAATAAAGTCGAGTTGTGACTAGTCATAGATTAGTTGATAAAGTATAAATTATAAATATCATATATCTGTCAATTTATATTTTTTGCTCTAAATATCAGTCATCTGTTACTAGAATAACTAAGTGTAAGTGTATAAATAAGTAAAAACAACCATTATTTATACATATATGTAATGTGTAAGTATGTGTATTGTGTAATTGTGTGTATATATATATGTATATGTATATATAATTATATATATATACATGTTTGTGTGGGTGTTTATATATTGTCGGGTGTGTTACTTATATATATAAGTGTGTACATGGGTATATAAATGTGTATGTGTGTATATACAATAGCTAGAGAATAACGATCTGAGACCATGTTTAGGCGGAGAGGAGACGTGATAGAGAAAAATGCAATTACACTAGGGTTTTATTTCAAGAATGTTAGGTTACGTACATGCAATTAAATGTAACAATTATAAAATCTTGAATTTGTCTCTCTAGTGTAAAAGCAGCTTGTTGAGGAGGTATGATATTATTTATTACTTTTAATCTGTTGAGGAGAGATATGATGTTATTCATAGTTACTTTCATTCTGTTAGCCCATCTTGGTAATAATTTTATTGAACAACGATTCATGTAATTTCAAAACTTTATAAATATTTGAATTACTCCCTCTATTTTTTTATATTTATCGTTTGATTTTTCTACACACATCTCAAAGTACTTTGATTGGATAGTAAGTATAATTATTTTTAAATTTTAGTTTTTGAATAAAAATATATAACTTATACTCAAATTCAGAAAAAAGTTAAAAAATATTATTTTAATTATACGATCAAAACACTTTAAAAACGTGTAAAATTTTGTCATATATTAGAGTCAAATCTTTAGAGACTCTTAAATACACTTTAAAACCACGTTTCGTTCACGACGAGTAAACAAAATTAAATTTAGAAAGGGAAATCAAAAAAGGAAAAAAATGTTCTAAATTATTTTACGTGTTTGATTTTAGCCTGGAAATAAAATAAGAATTATATTATTATCGATTGTTATGAGATTATATAATTTTAAAAGAATCATATGTATTTATATTTATAATAATATAGTTTATTAAATTTCAATAAATTAATAAAGTTTGTTATATGATAAATTTTTTTTAAAAAAAAATAAAATTAACATATGAAATATCTCATAATTATTTTACATTAATAAACTAACTAGCATATTAACACGTGCGATGCACATACCATTTTCTAGCAATGTTTCGTTATATATAGGGTATGATTTTTGATTTTTAGTGTGCATGAGTTTTGTTAGAAAATAAAATGTATAATCCTTCATAATTTATTTGAAGTGTACAAAAAATACTACTCTAAGCAGTTTATATCCAATGATTGTTTAGACCGTTGAGTGATGAAGCATTGTGCAGTATTTACAGTTTTTTTCTTTTCAGGCTTTGATGATTTTGATCATGATAGATATTTTTGGTATATGTGATCTTTGTGTTAAAGATATGTTGATACTAATTGCAATTTGTGTAGATCCAATATTAATGGATGCAAGGCAAATTAAACTTGTTTTATTTGGAATCGACGATGTCTCCGTCCAACTTCAGCGATCTCTTATTAAATTGTCGGTAAAAGGTTGTTATATTCATGACAGCTACATCATATATAGGTATGTCAAATGAGATATATGTATGTGTCCCTATCCACAGCCATAGTTCGATAGGGACCCTATCCAACCAACAAATCAGGACCATTGAAGTAAAAAACGAATGGCTAGGATCCGCTATTGCCGCTATGTTTCATTGCGAGGGCGCAATGAAACATTGCGGGGGTGGCCCACATACTTCATTCCCCTTTTTACCCTTTTCCTATGTTAATTCATTTATCAATGCTTTTTTAACTACATAAATATTAATTTAATAAAATATTATTCTTAATATTTCTGATTAAAAATATAATATTTAAAAAATATTATAAAATATTTTATAATAATATTAAATATTATATTTAATATTTAATATTCAATATTTTAAAAGTATTGAAACATTAAAATGAAATTAATATATTTAAATATTTAATAATATATATTAAAATAATAAAGGAAAATATTTTTGATATTTAAATATTTTAATTATTCAATATTTTTAATAATAAATGAAAATATTTGAATACTTCATTCCCCTTTTTACCCTTTTCCTATGTTAATTCATTTATCAATGCTTTTTTAACTACAAAAATATTAATTTAATAAGATATTATTCTTAATATTTCTGATTAAAAATATAATATTTAAAAAATATTATAAAATATTTTATAATAATATTAAATATTATATTTAATATTTAATATTCAATATTTTAAAAGTATTGAAACATTAAAATGAAATTAATATATTTAAATATTTAATAATATATATTAAAATAATAAAGGAAAATATTTTTGATATTTAAATATTTTAATTATTCAATATTTTTAATAATAAATTAAAATATTTGAATACTTCATTCCCCTTTTTACCCTTTTTCTATGTTAATTCATTTATCAATGCTTTTTTAACTACATAAATATTAATTTAATAAGATATTATTCTTAATATTTCTGATTAAAAATATAATATTTAAAAAATATTATAAAATATTTTATAATAATATTAAATATTATATTTAATATTCAATATTTTAAAAGTATTGAAACATTAAAATGTAATTAATATATTTAAATATTTAATAATATATTAAAATAATAAAGGAAAATATTTTTGATATTTAAATATTTTAATTATTCAATATTTTTAATAATAAATGAAAATATTTGAATATTTGGAAATATTAATAATGTTAAACATTAATAATGTCTAATAAACACAAATATTATACCTCCGCAATGTTTCATTGCGGTAGTCCCGCAATGTTTCATTGCATCCCCGCAATGTTTCATTGCGGTAGTCGTTTTACCTAACACACAGACAGAGAAACTCAGGCACAGATACTCGCATATACACGCAGAAACTCAAAAACAGACACTCAAACACGACCATCAGCGACATTGAAGCGATTTGAGACAATTTCAATCACAACCACCCCACTGATCTTCTTGTTTCATCAGGTATACAAATGATTTATAGCTATGCACACACTTATACACACGATTACACCAACACACACACGATTATACAATGAGTTTGAGTTTGAGTGCGATTTTATTCGATTACTATTCGATTTTTTTTATGTGAATGTGATATTTGTTCGAAATTATGTTGATTATGTGATAATTAGGGTTCGAATTAGGGGTAAATTAGTTAATAATTAGGTTAAATTAGGTTTCGAATTAGCGGTAATTTAGATGGGTTTTGTGTGTATTTTGTAGTTTTTTTTATTTTAAGCTAATTTTTTATTAATGCCAATGAAGTGTATGATGAAAGTCCTCTGAGAATTAGTTTGTTTTTTACATTAGTAAGTAGCTGAAGAGTATCATTCTTAAGCTTGAGATTTTTTACATCAGTTGTCTAAACTGTTAAGGTGTGAAGTACAATATTTTAAGATCATTGCTTGAATTCAAGTACAATTTATCTAACAGTAAACTTTGTTTTTTGTTGCATTCTGGATAGAGTTTTATGTCCACAAATTGTGATAATGCTACTCTACAAGATGGCATTCCACTCATTAGAATGTCATTTATTTATAAGAACATAGTAAGAATTCTTAAACTTGTCATTACCTATATCTTCTGCAGTTGTTGAGACACCAGATTGATACAAAAATATTGTGAATATCTTATTCTAGTATTCTTTGCCATTCCTCACTAATTTCTTTCTTCATGTATATCTAATAAGAGAATCTTTAAAACAAATGTATAATCAGTATTTTAACCAAGAATTGTGGAATCATGCTACATTATCTAATCTTATATCTACTACTCAAGTCATACGAGTCCATATAAATAATATTATCATTCAGAAGGTGTGGGATTGGTGTTGTTAGTGACAGCATTGAAATTTCTACTCAAGATTCTCAATGCTGGTTACATGGCTAAAGAAATAGCCACAGTTTTAGTCCAACTAAAATCAGAATTTTGACATATCGAAAACTGGAGTTTCAAAACACAGAAGTAGCTGAAGAGTATCATTCTTAAGCTGAAAGAATGTTTGTTTTCTTTTTCATAATTACTGTTTGTTTGGAGTTGTACTGATGTGCTTTTTGGTTTAAAATATTGCAGATACTATGGACATGGAGTGTGGACCTCTTGATCGATCCTTGCTGACTATGCAGGACCGCCATATTAGCAGTCTGATCTGGGAGGGCGGGGACAGGAATACCGTAGATGTTAGACAGCTGACAGCGAGGATGGGTGAGTGGCATATACTTCCAGATCAGCAGGCTCTGTTGGATGCATATGGTTTTGGGGCGTGCGGCAATCCCCGAGTGGTTCGGCAGAATGACATCAGACTCATTACGGCCTTGATTGAGAGGTGGAGGCCAGAGACTAACACATTCCATCTGCCGTGTGGGGAGATGACTATTACTTTGGAGGATGTTTATATGATTCTGGGATTACCGGTTACTGGCCGTCCTCTCACCCAGGGCGAGCTTGAGCACCCGAAGGCGTAGTTCATGAAGAACTGGGAGGATCCGTCTATGTCAGAGTAGGAGCGCAGGGAGTTCTATAAGGATGGGCTGCATTTTAACCAGCTGAGGAACCGGTACGGGGCGAGAGCTGATACCAGAGATATGAATGCTGCTCAGATTGAGGTGCAGTGCAGAGTGCATACACGAGCCTATATGTTATTTATTATTAGAGGCGTGCTTTTCCCTACATCTTCGCGGGACGTGGTGCATCCCCGGTATATGCAGCTGCTGATGGAGGCGTCGGAGATTCGTGATTATGCATGGGGTGCAGCTGTTTTGGCACACTTGTACAGATCACTGACTTTGTCGGCTGATAGGTCTGTTCGCACCTTTAACGGGTGTAGTCTGCTATTGATGTTGTGGGCTTACGAGAGATTGGCACCCGGGAGGCCGGAGATTGCGCCTCAGCAAGAGATTCGGTGGCCGAGGGCGTGCGCGTGGGCCGAGCCAGTGAAGGTTAGTAGAGTAAACCCCCACCACCATACACGTAACTACCGAGGTGATTTGGACAGTTTACAGCTACACTGGGTGACATGGCAGCCGTATGCCAGACTTTACGAGAGAGAGGCTGATCCTGATGATGTTGACGCTACTCATTTCCCGGTGTGTCGTTATATGGCTCTTGGTCGTATCCCGGTGGTAGCATTTGAGATCATTGAGTACCAGTATTCTGATAGGGTACTGAGACAGTTTGGGATGTGCCAGCATATACCGGATGATCCGTTTGACCACGCTGTTCTGAGATTGGAGAGACAGTCTTCTTTTCAGCGGCCTCACCGTCTTGCTATGCATCAGCAGTATGTTGCCGAGTGGGAGAGTTATGTGGCTACGGGTGGGCCGGAGATTGTTGAGGGCGGGTTTGTATCTTTCGCGGAGTATATGCAGTGGTATAGACGGGTAAGTAAGATGAGGATCGCTCGTTGTGTACCCCCTGAGGGCGATATCATACAGCCCCGTGACTGGTACCCTCAGCAGATGATGGGTGATGCGGTATGGTATTCTTCACTTGTTTCTAATTGTAGTCTTTACCTGTTTTCCTACAACTATTTAGGTTATTTTCCCGTGAATTATCGTTAATTCCCTACAACTACTTGTAAAATGGATTAAAAATGAAAATAAGGACTTATTTAGGTTATTTTCCCGTGAATTATCGTTAATTCCCTACAACTACATGTAAAATGGATTAAAAATGAAAATAAGGACTTATTTAGGTTATTTTCTCGTGAATTATCATTAATTCCCTACAACTACTTGTAAAATGGATTAAAAATGAAAATAAGGACTTATTTAGGTTAATTTCCCGTGAATTATCGTTAATTCCCTACAACTACTTGTAAAATGGATTAAAAATGAAAATAAGGACTTATTTAGGTTATTTTCCCGTGAATTATCGTTAATTCCCTACAACTACTTGTAAAATGAATTAAAAATGAAAATAAGGACTTATTTAGGTTATTTTCCCGTGAATTATCGTTAATTCCCTACAACTACTTGTAAAATGGATTAAAAATAAAAATAAGGACTTATTTAGGTTAATTTCCCGTGAATTATCGTTAATTCCCTACAACTACTTGTAAAATGGATTAAAAATGAAAATAAGGACTTATTTAGGTTAATTTCCCGTGAATTATCGTTAATTCCCTACAACTACTAGTAAAATGGATTAAAAATGAAAATAAGGACTTATTTAGGTTATTTTCCCGTGAATTATCGTTAATTCCCTACAACTACTTATAAAATGGATTAAAAATGAAAATAAGGACTTATTTAGGTTATTTTCCCGTGAATTATCGTTAATTCCCTACAACTACTTGTAAAATGGATTAAAAATGAAAATAAGGACTTATTTAGGTTATTTTCCCGTGAATTATCGTTAATTCCCTACAACTACTTGTAAAATGGATTAAAAATGAAAATAAGGACTTATTTAGGTTATTTTCCCGTGAATTATCGTTAATTCCCTACAACTACTGGTAAAATGGATTAAAAATGAAAATAAGGACTTATTTAGGTTAATTTCCCGTGAATTATCGTTGATTCCCTATAACTACTTGTAAAATGGATTAAAAATGAAAATAAGGACTTATTTAGGTTAATTTCCCGTGAATTATCGTTAATTCCCTACAACTACTTGTAAAATGGATTATCATTATTTATTTGTAGTTAGAGAGTGCTATGAAGATGACATACATGATCCACATGCGCGGCCCTCCTAGCTGGTTCTATGATGTCATTCCCGATTTTCTCGCACATTATGATCGGGTAATGACTGAGTGGAAGGGTCTTGGATACAGTAGGCCCCCTTTTATCAGACCGAAAGATATTCAGCAGCCTCTTGTTGAGCGTCAGTCTCCTGCTGGAGATGCACGTGAGGTAGACATTCATGATACAGCTCCTAGTAGCTCGCAACAGACAGCGCCCCCTATCTCTCAGAAGCGTCCTCGTGAGGTACTAATAACTATCATTCACGAACTTGTGATCTTTTTAATTTCGTCTATTGAATATGTAAATGACCTGTGTGTCTTTAATTTACATTAATGGCAGGATGAGACTGGTGGTCCTGAGGAGGATACCGCAGTACTTGTCCCCCCTAAACGTCCACGTGAGGTATAAATTTCTAACAAAAGCTTTCATTTCATGCATCGTAGAACTTCGATTAATATGTCTGTGCCGGCTGTAATTGCAGGAGGTTCAGTCTACTGGTGATATTCCAGCCACCCATGCTCCTACACATGTATCTATTCCCCCTCAGGTACAAATATTTTATAAATATTGTCCTCCTGTGCACTTACATATTTACAGCTTCCTGTGTTGAATAATGTTTATGTATTGGCTTGTAATTGCAGGTTGAGGTTCAGTCTACTGGTGATGTTCCACCCGCCACTGCTCCTACACCTGTATCCATTGCCTCTCAGGTACAAATCTTTGACAAATATTGTCCTCCTATGCACTTACACATTTTTAGCTTCGAGTGTTGAATATGTTTATGTATCGGCTTCAAATTACAGGTTGAGGTTCAATCTCCTGCTGATGTTCCACCCACCACTGCTCCGGCACCTGTATACATTCCCCCTCAGATACAAATATTTAACAAATATTGTCATTCTATGCACCTAAAATATTTTAACTTCGTGTGTTGAATATGTTTATGTATCGGCTTCCAATTGCAGGTTGATTATACTACTCCAACACCATTCCACAGATCTATGACATTTCAACCTATTCCACTAAAGGTATTATTTGTTCCCTACTATGTCAACTAAATGGGATTAAAATGGATTAATTCCCTACAACTAGTTATAGATGGATTAAACTAAGTGTTAAATGTGTACTTAATTTATGGATTGCAGATGCCTATTACTCCAGAATCTTTAGAGGCCTCTTCCTCCCTTGTCACTCCATATGTACATTTGGGCATAGGCGAGTCATCTGTTCCTAGTGAGCTACGGGACATGTTTGATGTAATAACTCTTAACTCTTTTTTAAAGTAAATGGCCTTAGATTAACTAGTTCCAAATATGCTAATTGTGTTTTTGTTTATTTTGTAGATGGACTCAATTGAAGATTTGGCGGAGGATGCGGCGAAACGAGGTGGTCCTGAGCGGCGTGGTGATATGACAAGGCCACTAAAAAATCAGAAAGTGAGGTGGTTGTATCGGCATTTCTGGAGTTTAGAGGTTGATTACATTTGGCGTGATCACAGTGAGCGGGGCATTACTTATCCTCTTACACATAGCCAAGTAACAACTTTGCGACCAGAGTTTTGGGTGGAGGATGATGTTCTCAATGCCTATGGTGAGCTCTTGAGACTTAGAGAGGATAAACTCTGGGAAAAATGGGAAAAAAATCCCAGAACTGAAAGTTTCAAGCCCAGGCGGTATTTCATTGCTCCTAGCTTTTTCATGGCGATGGCACTTGAGTTTTGTCCTAACTTGAAGGTACTCTATTAAACAATTAGCAATTCTCCAACCTGCTTTTCTATAAACAGATATCAATTATGTTGTATAAATGTTAACCTATTTTTTGACTTGTAATTGTAGGCTTCTCCGAGTACCCTAAAAGGTGATGCCAAGAAGTCAATGGAGAGGTTCTTTAGAGATTATGCTAACAAGGGGGGTAACTTGCCTCTTCAGTTTTGTGACTTTGCATTTTTCCCCACGTGTGATAGCTCTCATTGGTTCTTGTTTGTTGTTAATCTCAACAAAATGAGAGTGCTAAACATTGATCCTCTTAGGGACGACAAAGACACAACAGGGAACATCGCTCACCCCTTCCAGTATTACATTATGGTAACTATATCATTCTTTAATTCCCTACCAGTAGTTTTAAATAGATTAATAATTAAATAATGACTTGTTAGGTTCATTTCCCGTGAAATATCATTCTTTAATTCCCTACCAGTAGTTTTGAATAGATTAATAATTAAATAATGACTTGTTAGGTTCATTTCCCGTGAAATATCATTCTTTAATTCCCTACCAATAGTTTTAAATAGATTAATAATTAAATAATGACTTGTTAGGTTCATTTCCCGTTATTTGCAGGAAAAGTTGATCCCATATATGCTCAATTATTTGCATCCATATCGATTTCCATTGAAATATACCCGGGTTCATGGTCTTGATGCTCGACCTAAGCAAGATGGTGGCAATGATTGTGGTGTGTATGTATCCAAGTACATGGACGCTATGCTCAACGGGATCTCCTTGCCATCAGCTGTGTGGAACCCTAAAGTTGATGTACAGACTTTTCGCTATCGGATGGCGCACGAGTTATCAAAAGGGGTTGCTAGACATATTTCTGAGTGGGGCATTCGACAAAGAGAGGCGGGACACTAGTTTGTTATTTGATTAGTGACTTGTAGTTACTTTAGTTAGTTGTACATATTTTGCCCGGTTGTATTTTATTTAGATTGGTTGTATTTATTTTGGTTGGTTAGATGTATTTATTTTAGTTGATTTATTTGTAGTTGGCATATCAAGGCCATTTTTTTTAAGTTTGGTTTGGTTTGGTTTGTTTATAGTTGGCATGTCAAGGCCATTAATTTTTAAGTTTAGTTTGGTTTGGTTTGTTTTTTTTATAATTGGCATGTCAAGGCCATTCATTTTTAAGTTTAGTTTGGTTTGGTTTGTTTGTAGTTGGCATGTCAAGGCCATTCATTTTTAAGTTTAGTTTGGTTTGATTTGAAATTTTACAGGTTTTTGGTTGACTTAAAAATAAATAGGTCATGCCGGTTTTTTTATTTTACAGGTAAAGTTTAACTTAAAAACAAAGTGGTCATGCCGAATTTGTTATTATGTACTTTGAAATATTAATGAATTTTAATTAAATATTTTCAATGTTGTTAATGTTAGTAATTGTTGCCATTATTAATAATCCCAAAAAAAGAAGTGACTCCAAAAAAAAATTTGAAAAAAAAGTTATTTTTGAAGATTTTTTTTTCCAAAATTGGGCAGAAAGTTAAATATTTTCAATGTTGTTAATGTTAGTACTTTTTGCCATTATTAATAATCCCAAAAAAAGAAGTGACTCCAAAAAAAAATTTGAAAAAAAAGTTATTTTTGAAGATTTTTTTTCCAAAATTGGGCAGAAAGTTTTCTGTAAAACAAAAAAAAGTTTTATATAAAAAATAAATCATTTGCAAGTGCAGTGACCAATATGTTTCATTCGGCAAAGCCCAGTTTAGGCCCGCAATGTTTCATTGCAGATGCCGCAATGTTTCATTGCGGATTCCGCAATGTTTCATTGCGGATGCAGCATTGTTTCATTGCGGGGGTAATCTGGGTTTTGCATAAATTTGCAGATTGGTCATTGCACTTGCAAATGATTTATTTTTTATATAATACTTTTTCTGTTTTACAGAAAACTTTCTGCCAAATTTTGGAAAAAAAAAATCTTCAAAAATAACTTTTTTTCAAATTTTTTTTTGGAGTCACTTCTTTTTTTGGGATTATTAATAATGGCAACAAGTACTAACATTAACAACATTGAAAATATTTAATTAAAATTCATTAATATTTCAAAGTACATGATAAGAAATTACAATCAATTTTTTCCTTTTTTTCCTAATAATCTCGAGGGACAATTTCTTCTATCATGGCCTTCTTCCCTCTCCCCACAAAAACTGCACTTTCGAAATTGTTTATTTGAACTTGACGTCTCGATACCACTTTTGAATCTACCCGCTTTTGGACGTCCTTTTGTTTGTGACCTTGGGGGATCTAATAATGGATCATCTTCTTCATCACTTTCATAGTCCTCATTTATTTTTTTCTCTCTCTTTTCTCCCGGAAAAGACTTAATTACATACTCCTTTTCTCTCTTGATCACGCTCATCAAGTAATTGTACCGCGGAACGGAGCAACTACCAACAACGGACAAACCTTGGAAAGCTTTACACAATCCACTATATCTTGCCGTTTGAGATTCTACAACATTACCAAGCATCCGAGGCGTACACGGTAGAGGTCCCGCAACTTTGTTTCCGTTTATTGTCCACCTCATTGTTACAAGATCTGGTGGTATCATCGTCTTTTGTTTCTTGTTAAGGTAATGGATCATGTGTCTACAAATCATCTCGGAATGTTCAAATTTTTTACATGTACAAGAATAACTCCCGTCGATGGAAACCTTCAAGAAAAAATTCCTTCTATTAATCTCCGGCAAGGTGGACTTTTCTACCATATACATCTTTGAAAGATAATCTCCACAACCTTTCATGCTTTTCACAACAAAAGATTGACTTTTTTGAAGCTCTTTTTGAAATTGCTTAAACATCTCTTTTGTGTATATCTTGGAGGCATGTATCTCCATTGACGAGTTAGAGAATAGTCTCCTTTCCTTGTACTCGGTGTCAAAATCGGCTTGAACCTCCTGTAAATATTGTGAGTCCAAAGCTTTTTGTGAATTCTCAATGAATTCTTTCAAACCGGTCGACGCTTTCACATACTCATCAAAAAATGAATTCATAGACTCGCTCCTTGAGGTGGTAGTCATACCGGTGGCAAAATGTTGTTTCGTGAAAGCAAAAACCCATTGCCGTCTAATTACATACATATCATTTAGCCAATTGTGATTTTCAAGATCATATTTCTCTTTCAAGTCCTCCCACCTACCTTCAAATTCCGTTGGTGACAATGACTTGTAGATACATGCATTAAAATCTGTCTTGAACTCCGAGTATTGAGTATACAAAGTAGATAGTTTCTCGGGAAACTTGCTACTAATATGCCACGTACAATATGTATGGTTGGTGTTAGGCATAACCTCAGAAATGGCATTACTTAAAGTGATGTCTTGATCCGTAATAATGGTAATAGGTGGCTTGTTATCGACCGCTTCCAACCAAGTCTTCAAAACCCATCTATAAGTAGTCTCTTTCTCGTCCCTTATAAGTGCAAATCCAAACAAAATATTTTGGTAGTGGTGATTCACTCCCGTAATTGGAATAAAAGGCATGTCATACCTATAAGTCCGATATGTCGAGTCGAAAGTCACCACATCTCCAAAATTCTTGTACGCGTTAAGCGAACGAGGATCAACCCACACCAAACCCCTAACCCGATTCTCCTCATCCACATCCACTCGGTAGAAAAAATTGCCATCACTTTGTTTTTGCAAGTCTCGTAACAAAACCAATCCACACTCCGCATCACCGGAATCAAAAACCCGTCTTCGAATGTCACGTATTACATTTCGTACGTCTTGAGCGGAAAAACCAATTTTTTCAATACCACCACACGTCTCACTAAGTAAATTCATCACTTTCGGGGTCTCGATACCCGATTTGTTGAATAACTCAATCAAAGATCGGGTAAACGGATCTATGTTGCGTGATCTTTGCATGAAATTTACCTTATCCGATGTAACCATAGCATGATTGTGCTCTAGGTTGACCTTGGTTACTTCCCATTTGTTTGAGCTTACTTTGTGAGCAACACACATACGAGCACGACAACAAGTTCGAGGAATAACATCTCGAGGTTGTTTCCCTTTAGCCCTATCTTCAACTTCCAAGGGTTTTGGGCCCAATCTTCCACCCTTTCGACATATATACAAACGTGAAGATATACCACCATTTCTTGAATGCTTATGACTACTTCGAATAATTATCTCGAACCCTATACTTCGACCATAACCTCGATAAAAACTTTCCGCTTCATCCAACGAATCAAACATCATACCAACACAAGGAACTGCCCAGAATCTGCTGCTTGAGAACCGGAAGTGACATAGAAGAAGAGTCTCAGTTTGTGGGAAAGAGCTGGTGCCTTTAATATGCCTTGCTAGGTACTATCCTTAAAGTAAAGGAGGAACCGTCCAAAGAAAAAACTCGACCAAAAGTATTAATCGGTAGATTCTTATGACCTAGGGGTTGCAAGTCAGCTGCTCACTCTCTCTTTCTTCGAATTAAATGTCTTAAGCAGCATGTAGCAAAGATCTATTTTAGATTCAATGTGGGACCTGAAAATGAAAACAGAAGCTAGAGTTGAACGATCTACTTTTCTATCCTGTGGACGATGGGCTAAGTTGCTCGACCGGAGGTAGTTTAGTGTTCTACGCTAAGTAGCCATATACTTAGCTTATAGCTAATCTTCTCATTAATTTTATCATCATCATCGCCATTAAAAGAATCATTACTATCATCGGAATCACCGTGAACATCGTGATTCTTCCAACCGAAACCAACATCATCATCACTATGCATTTTTCGCTTCCCCCGATCATTAACTTTATCTTCAATACTATCAACATCTATTACTTCATCATCATTAAAGATTTTATGATAAACCCTCTTTTTTGTGGGGGGGGTAACATAATTAAAATCGTTATGATCACTAGATGAACTTGAATAATCAAATAAATAAGAAGCCATGGATATTGAATACTAACCTTTTTTTTCAGAAGAATAAATTTGAGCAGAATGTTAAAAAGCAGTAAAACAGCAATGTTTCAAAAATACAGACATTTTAAGGTAGTTGTGTGCATTAAATGCACGCCCGCAATGTTTCATTGCGATGACCGCAATGAAACATTGCGGCACTGTACAAACCCCCAAGCCAACAACTGTAAATATTTGCAGTTTTAATAAAACTTTACAACGTACCCCAGCAATGTTTCATTGTGGGGGGAAGTGTCTACCGCTATGAAACACTGCGGTTGGGTTGTTTATTTTTGTTATTTTCTTTAAAATTAGAAAATTAATAAAAAAAAATTATAAAAAATAGTTTCTAGACTTATTATATTTCATTTAATATGTTAAATGTTAGTTTGAAAATATAAATGTTTATAAGAGTAACTTAATTATAATATGCAACTATTTTACATAGTTTTGTGAAAATTTTGCATAATAGTTATGTCAAATGATGTTTCTTGACGTGTAAGTTGTAAAGTACAAATTTTGACGATCCAACTATATGGATGTTAAAATATAATGATTATAATAATTAAGAAAAATTATTTCTTAAATAAAATACGGTATTTATATATATTTTGTTACCAAGAAATGTTTAACATTTTGGGGGCTAAATTATTTTATATTTTTTATAGATAACAAAAATTCGATAAATTTTTACTTTTTTGGATTTTCACATTTTCAAATTTTAGTATTATATTTGTTTATTAAAATTTAAAATTGATAAAATATATTGGACAAGTACAAGAAAAATAAAACATTAAATAATTTATTTCATTCAAATATAAATGGAGTACATTCAAATATTTTTCAAAAAAAATACATAATAACATTTTATGTCGACGAGAATGATCAAACTTTAACGGTGTTGGAAGAACCGCCTTTATCACCCTTATCGTCGTCTTTCTTTTTCTTCGACTTTTCCGTCTTCGCTTTAGCTTCATTTTCTTTTTTTTTCTTGCGCTCAAGCGCCATTTGAATACTGCGGAGAGCTATTTCCATGTCTTCTTCTCATTCGGGCCCGTCGTAAGCCACACCATCTATAATTACCTTATTATTGTCTAAATCGTAGTAGAAAACCATTTTTCGGATATTAGAGAAGATAATGTTGAAGAGAAAATGTAGAATGAAAATAGAGAAGAGAATGTTGAAAAAAAATGAGATGAGGCAGGACTATTTATAGGTGAAAATCTGAATTTTAAAATTCACAAAATTAAATTTAGCACAAAAAAAATTTTGCTCAAAAAATTTCATTTGACTGTTGAAATTGCCGCAATGAAGCATTGCGGCGCTTTTAAACTGCCGCAATGAAACATTGCTGTGTGTCGGTCAAGCTTCTGCTCTATTGACCAGTCAATTCAACTGCCGCAATGTTTCATTGCGGCAATTTCAACAGTCAAATGAAATGTTTTCAGCAAAATTTTTTTTGTGCTAAATTTAATTTTGTGAATTTTCAAATTCTTATTAATATTGGCACAAAAATAAGTTTTGCACAAAAAAAAAGTTTAACTGTTGATAAATTTTTTAAACTAAAATAACTCAATTCACTAAAAAGTATAAAATTAATAATATTATTTTTTAAACTAAAATTATTCATACGATAATTTAAAGAAAAAGTACATAAAAAATTAAATTGATAAATTTATTATTAAAATTGATAATATTTTAATATATTACTACTACTTATATTTAATGTTAACATATTTTAAAAAATTAATTACTGTTGAATATTAATATTATTTTTATACTTATATAAATAAGTTAAATATTAGAATAAGCTAAAAAGAGGGGCAGTTTGGACATTAAAAACTGGGAGCCTAACCAACAATGAAACATTGCGGAATGCGCAATGTTTCCTGTGCATGGCGACATCCCGCAATGTTTCATTGCGGAAGCCAAGACCCGCATTGAAACATTGCTTTCCCCGCAATGTTTCATTGCTGTGGGTTGGCTGGCTGTCCCCCCCAGCCCATGTTGGCTCCTGATTATTTCCCTATATGTATTTATGAATATGTTATAGTATTGGCGGCGTTGATATAGGTCAGACAAAGATTGTTTTCTAG
This sequence comes from Apium graveolens, assembly GCF_009905375.1. Taxonomy (NCBI): domain Eukaryota; kingdom Viridiplantae; phylum Streptophyta; class Magnoliopsida; order Apiales; family Apiaceae; genus Apium; species Apium graveolens. Next base: position 223,563,556 of record NC_133655.1, on the reverse strand, counting down.
TATATGGATTGAAATAGCGTTATTTTAACTGTTGTCGACTTTCATTCGTGAATGATTTTAAACTTTATCCATATACTAATTCAATAATAATATTTATTTATTTTCAACTCCCCATTTATTATATATATATGCGATTCTCTTTTCAATAAATTTTTAAAAAATATAAGGATTTGTAGATTTTTATTTATGAAAAGGAGGTTTAAAAAAATCAAATTTAAATAATTTTTTTTAATAAGTAAGGCAATGATTTGTTAATGTATTATGCTTTAACTTATATTTAAATTCAATTTATTAAAATCAACTCCACAAATAATTCAGTATTTAGGTTTAAAGTTAAACAAAATATCTCAATATTAAATAACACTCGCATATTATATATATGATAAAAAATACAAGTGATGATTTGGTGTAGTGGTATAAAGATATATTGGTGAATGAGTATACTCGGGTTCGACTCTCATTAACAATATTTGTTTAAAGATAATAAACACATGGACAAATATGTCATTTCACGATAATAAAATGTTTCACTAATATTATAGCCATGTTGGGATATTATATATAAATAGCATAATAGCTCGTGCGAGCATGGGCTGTTTTCTAGTAATATATCAGAATTCGACGTATAAATATTTTTAAATTTTAATTTTTTGCGACCAATAATTAAAGTATAGTCCTTAATATTTTAATAAAAATGTACAAAAAATAGCACTGTAAATGGTTTATGTTCAATAAATATTTAGACTCCAGAGTGATGATTTATTGTATCACAATTCTTTTTTTTTTCAGGCTTGATGATTCTGGTAATAACAAATATTTTGGTTGTACGTGATCTCTAAGTCAAATATGTTGTTGTTTATTATAATTTGCGTAGTTCATATATATGAGTGTAATGTGATGAAAACTTGTTGCATATGATGTGGAAGATGTCTCAGCCCATTCACAAATTTTTCGTGTTGAAGTGACAATATAATGTTGTTGAATTATTTGCGGCATCGTTTAGTTAACAATACATGTATACCTACTATTTATACATGATATATGTACTTTAGAATATGTCATTGAATGTGGTAGGGTTAGTGTCACACTACATATTGTTTTGTTTTCTAATATAAATATTAATGTAGCATTTTTTTAATCATTGTCATCATTTTTTGTGAATGATTTCTACTTTTTTTCATATACAAATTCATTAATCATATACTCCCTCTGTCCCAATTTATCTGTCATGTTTGACTTTTTGTGGTCAAATTGACTCAACTTTGACCATAAATTAAACATCAATCTTTTATTATTTTGAAAAACCGAAGAATACGTATTAAAGTAAATTACGTGTACTTTCTAATGATATAATTTTTATAATTTTTTTCGATTATATACTATATGAAATTTTCAGTCAAAATTTGGTCAATTTGACCACAAAAAGACAAACAGGACAGATAAATTGGGACGGAGGGAGTATATTGGTGTCCGCTGCCAAAATTTTCTAAATTTGATAAAATATTCATAAATATTAGTACTTAAATTTCTATTGCTTTAATGCTTTTACGAAAGAAATAGTACGGTAATTTATGTCATCAATCTAATTACTTTTCATTTTTAACATAAAATAACTCAAATCAAATCATATATTTTAGCGTGTATATGAGTTTTAGTCATATATAATAATTTTAAATATGAAAATAATTTTATAATAACATGAACTGTTTCAAACTAAAATAAATAACTACAAGAAGTTCATTATTTTATCCAAAAAAAATTAAATTCATATATGATTATAATTATATGAAATAATATACAATTTACATTATTTAATTAGGGTACTATCTAAAATTGTTAAAGTCAATTCATTTTTCAAATAACTTAATTGCCAGATTCTTTTTATTGTAAAAAACAATTAACATCTTTCCTTTGATTCTGTATGGATATATAATAGAATATCAAATTTGCTTTTTAAAAATTCGCCTGTATTAAAAAATTACATACACATAGATTAAAATTTAAAATTATTATGTATATTGTTTTAACAAAGTGGAATATGGGACAAAAATTGGTTGAGTACAACGTCATAACTTTACCCGAGCGTGCGATAATGTGGACAAAATACTGAGTACTTTTCATAAATCAGGTCAAATATTCCACGGCAAATCACAATAAACTAATCTTGCAATTTTTACACATATTATTTATTGACTTGGTCTAATAAAGGTATCGAACACATTAATTCTTGTGGATGTATGTTGTTATAAACATTTTATTTCATTCATATAACGTTTTCATCGACCCAATAAATAAACTTTTTAAATTTGCTAATTAAAATATACATTTCAACTCGATCGAGCTCTGATACATTTGTGAATTTTTTTCGTGTTTTTTTAAAATCGAGTAAGTTCTGATTCTAAGTTCGAAATAAACCTAAATTTATTGGTCTAAATAAAAAATTGAATAAATTTATGAGTTATATGTACATTTAACACTACTCAATTTATCCCATATTTGTAAACTTATTTAATTTTTTTCGGTCAATTTGGTCAAATAACAAAAACTTAGCATTCTATTTTTTCTTAAAATTATATTACATATACTTTCTAACAATATAATTTTTATTGAATAAACACACATTATAAACTCTATTTATTAATTTTTTGTATTATTGTGAACATGATTATTTGACTTTGTTTATTAATTTTTATATATAATATTGTAGATTTTAGTAGGACGGTTAATTAAAAAAAATATCAAATTATTTATTGAATACATGTTATGTCTTAATTTATTTTATATTTTTATCTAATGACTTTATTTATATGTTAAACATTGATTAAAATTATTATCTTAATTGTAATTTTAATTTTTTTAGAAATATATAAATAACTAAATTAATATATATAAAATAAAAAACATGACCAAAGTGTTATTTCATGAATTACAAAAATTGAAATTTTACTTTTTAGCGACACACATATATTAAGTATTTGATAAAAAACGTAAAAGACATAGTAGCATAGTGGTATTATAGTGTGAGAACTAATTAGTAGATTGTGGTTTGATTCCCGTCAACAACAACTTTTAATTATAGTGGATACATGGGTAAATTCATCATTTCACTGAGAATAAAAAGTCTCACTATCTTTATCTTCTATTGTATATAGAAGATATATATATATATATATATATATAATTTTTTAAATAAGAATTTATATATTAGTTTATTTTTTAGGGTGATGACCCAAAGTGCCTAATTCAGAAAATATATGACCCAAAATACCAACCCAATGCGTATCCAGGGACGCGCAATATGAAAATGCGCATCACGAGATATACATGTCTCACATGTGTGTCTTTCCTTGAATTTCGGTGGGTGAAAATGGGAAAAAAATTAATACATAATAAGCATTCTACACTATTAGGTGATACGCATATGTAGAATGCGTATCCTTAGTAGAATTTTTTTAAAAAAATAAGATGCAGATACGCTTCTACAAAATGCATAATATCTTTTATATTCTTTATACGTCCTGGAAGATGCGTGTCCTGTCGGCATTTAGGGCCCTCTCCCGCGCATATGGGAATTTTGAGCCGTTGTTGTTGAAATATCGGTATTTTAGACATTTTCTCTATTTTTAATAATTTAAAATATAAATCTCTTCTATATATAATAGTAGAACATGATGATAAAATTCATGAGATTTTTTATTCTCATTGAAATAATTATTTACCATTGTATGTGTTATTTATTGGAAAAAATATTTTTTTAGGAAATCGAACCTAGATCTTACGGTTTCTTTGTAAGATTTCTAACCACTATGCTACTTAAACCATATATGTTGTTAATCATACACATATTAGGTCTACTCGTGTGTCTTTAAACGAATACATATTTGCTATTTCAATTATTGAGACTTACTAATAACTTAATTATACTTTTCTTTTACATTTGCTACTTTGTATCATATTATATATATATATATATATATATTTAATTAACATATATACAATATTTCGTTAAATACACACGATATGAATCATTGTTAATCAAATTGAAATCGAGTATTATACATTTACGATGGAATATATATAATAGTTCAATAGATATATTTTATCCCAATTTATTACCAACAACATATATTTAATTTAAATTAATATATATAGACACACACACACACACTAAATTATATTATTTGATTGGATTCATTCTATTATATTTACATAAATAAAATCATATTAATCACGACAAATGTCACAAAATTACGTCATAAATTTCTAAAATAATATATAAATTTAAACAAATAGTTCTGAAAAATTAGTCGAATTTATAAAAATAATTTTAATAAATAAATAATAATTATTATTGAATTAGTGTATGGAGAAAGGTTGAAATCATTCACGAATAAAAGTTGCCAGCGATTAAAATAACGCTATGTTAATTCCTATACTAGAAAACAATCATACATATATCAACACAATCATCTATAACATATTCTCAAATAGATATATCATGCGACCTACATATATTGTTAAGTACACGTCGTCTCCATTAATATAACTATCTTGTACAGACACTTTAATACGATATCAATGAATTTGGAAGAAAACATTGTCGATTTTAAATACAAGAAGTTTCAATTACCGTTTAACCATAAATATTGGACCTACACAAACTATAATTAATATTGACAAATCTTTAACTCAAAGATTAAATCTACCCAAAATATCTATCATAGACAGAATCATCAAAGACTTAAAAGAAAAAAAACTGAAACACTACAAAATATTTTATCACTAAAAAGTCTAAAAAATCATTACATATAAGTTGTTTCGAGTGATATTTTTACTACACTTTAAATAAATTATTAGGTACTATACATTTTATTTTCTAACAAAACCCGTACTAAAGTTTTTTAAAAAATAAAAGTAACTTTTTTTGTCTTTTTATGATAAAATCTGAGAACAAAACTTTGTATATAATTTTAATGCAAATTTTTAAATATAGTTATAAGTAAATTTTTAAATATATTGACACCTATTTTTAAAACTGAATGTTGAAAAAACTGACAATTAGACCGCCTTAAGTGACTGCGAATGATAACTTGTTGAGACCCGTGAACAAAATGATATATGAGCTCCATTTTAGTGACCGATTTAATATTTTAACACACTGAAACTATTATAAAAATACTTGATGTTATATCAAGAATATCACTCCGAAATTTTGTGTATTCCAAGTTAAAATCATAAATATATTTCGTTATCCAACACTTTGAAAAATACAGTGTCACACGTATCTTGTACTGCTTATCAATTGCAAAAATTGATGACAATAATGATTCTGGTACCAAGTTGAAAAAATAGAAGGATCTTGAATCGCCCATAAAGGTGTTATATTCATTTAATATAAAAAGATATTATGTATTCTCCATCCATACTTTATAACTTTGCATTTTACAATTTGTTTTCTTTTTCGTAAAAGATATATAAATGTAATTGTATGTCATAGATCATTGCAACTTTAAGTTTCTAGTTACATCTTACTTCTTCCACATTCAGCTTTCATGATAAATAACGTAGAAATTTCATTACAAAATGATTTTTTGATTTAACATCTCACATCCAAAATGACAGTCGATGGGTATTTTGATGAGTACTCCCTCTGTCCCGTTCAATTCTATACATTTTCTATTTTGGGACGTCCCTCTCATTTCTCTACGTCACCAAAAATAGTAAGTTAATAATAATATAAAAATCATTTATGTTATATTATATTCCCTGCACATGTACCAACTTCATTATATTAAACTATATCATTAAACACATATGTTCCTTGTAATTAAGTTAATCACTCCCTTTTTTCCTACCTTTTATTTTTTTATTCCCATTTTCTTTCATTACACATCTGTTCTACACATCCCTCTCTACACATCTGTTCTCTCTCTCCCATCCGTAGTTCAAGAACCCTAAAAATTCAAGAACCCTAAAAATCTCAACAACCCCCATCTCTAAGATGGAATCTCAATTGGTAGATGACTCTGCCCCTTCTTTTGAACCAGACTCCGAAACCCAAACTCCGACATCTCCATTTGTTCCGTTTGTACAAATCACTCAAGACTCCCCAAAATCACCAGATCTGTTAGACCAAGTTATTGAAGATACCCCGGAAGCTGAAATCAGTAAACGAGGAAATATGATGAAACATACCTTAAAGGAGAGGCCAAGTAGTTCGATAGCAAAGAAGTTGGATTTCGACGACGCGAAGTTGGATGACCCAAGTGGTATACTCAGCATTTTTTATCCTCGATTTTTCAAGTAAATCAAGCAGGGTTCAAATAGGGAGTTAGGAAATTGGTGGTTCCGGTACTCGATTACTTGGTCTGTATTTTGTAGTATGTTGTAGTCCTTGTATTATTCGGAAAAAACCCAAATCATTGATATTAAGATCCGGACTATTAGGTGGTTGATTAGCTAATGTAATGTAGAATTCACCATCTTTTGCAACCTTGATAAAATCTTGGTCATTGTCACATATATGAGGTCTAGCGTTATCTTGTTGAATGACTATATGTTTGTTAAAGTCGGATGGCCATTTAGCTTTTATAGCCGGAATAATCTTTTCGATTAGGCATTGCTTGATCACAATCTTGGTGATGCTTTCTATAGGTTTCACTTCTATGACACCCCTTACTCTATTCTTACTTGCTCTAGCCGCCGGCTCCTCAATAGTAAAAGGAAATATTCCTATTTTTCCATCAAATATACAAACACCATCTTTGTCATACCTAGGCCTTGCAACCGCACTCATAAACATAACTTTTGTTATAAATCTCTTAGATTTGCTAGTTCTATGCGGTTCCGGTTCACTTGGCAATAAGTAGTATTTTTGTGATGTTCTTGTCATATAAAACCACTTTTCGTCTATGTGAACCATACAATACATGTCTACGTATGTTGGGCTTGTATGGAGTGTTGAGTTTTCAATATGGCTTAAAACAAAGCTCACTTTTACTTCCATATTTTGAGATGTTAAAAAAGGTTTCAAGGCATTTGAATGTGATCTAATTTTTCCCCTTTGAATAAATCTATGGACCGTGGATTTAGGTGCATTTAGTTGACAAGCAAGTGTCCGAATATTGGTTCTCAAGCGTAAAGGAATTGAACTTACCTTCTCTAAATCAAAAACTTTACTCTTGTTGCCACCCTTGTACTTTCTTTGCACATCAAGATCATCACCACTTTTAATTGCTTGTAGAGTTTCCTTCCATATCCTCGAAATTGCCGACCTCGAGACTCCATAGTTAAAGGCAACTTGGTTGATCGTTCCTTGTTTAAGCTTGCCATTGTTGTAATTTAAAGTAAAAGTACGAACAATATGATGCTTCTCTAAATTCGTCAATCGCTTTCCTTTTGCTTTTGCAGGACTCATGGGAGGAATATCATTTAAATCTGGAATTGGGTCTTCATTCAAATCTGGAAGCATGAAATTTGTTGTCATTGCTATTGTAATCTGCTAATGTATTTGTATTAAATAAATTTTCAAAGAAAGTGTTTGTATTAATCAATTCAGGGAGTATGTAAATTAGTCCAGGGGTATTTATTTGTGGTACATCAGTTGACACAAAAAGGAGGGAATAAGTTGATGTTGTAATTTAGTTTGGGCGGGATTTTTTAATCACTTCCCACCCCCCAAAGCTAACCTGTACTTTTATTATATTTTATTCAGTTTTGTTCCATTGATTCAATATTTTATAACTTATCTTGTCCTCCGTGTCCATTTGATATGTAGACATATCAATGAGACGGAGGGAGTACTAAAGAATGACCCATACCAATAGTTATAATTGAAGATGGAAAAGAAAAAAAGAATACCTAGTACAAGATGCGAGTGGGCAGTAAAATTATTGAATATATCAAAAATGAAAAAGGCGAAAGTAGATGATAGATTTTATATAAAAATAATGTTTTCAAAGAAAGAAACATGAACAATTGAAATGAATAGAATCATTTTCTTTTTCTTTTGTTAATTACTCTCGACCAAATTTGTATTAACAGTCTCTCTCTTCTAATTAGGTAGCAATTGCCCATATTTTTGTTGTACTTGTAGACGTAGTGTACTGCATTAAATAATCTTCGTAAATGCCATATTTTTGTTACGGTGAATAGTGGTGACATGCAGAGGCAGATCCTAAGGTAAAAGGGGCAGGCGACCCTAAAATACTTTTTTTGATTTTTTTATATGTATTCATGAAATGTATTGGTGACCCGATTAAAATTTTTATGATGATAAATTTTTTTATTTGGATAAAAATATAATTATTAGGGTAAAAATATCAAGTGATGCGCTTTTTTTGATAAAAATTATCTTTTTTAATCGAATAATGGATAAAAATATGAAATTATCAATAATTGCGGGCAATGATACAAGAAAGTGACAAAAGAGAAAAAATGACACAAGAAGGTGAAGAATAAGAGAGTCTAATAATAAAATTTGACTGTATTCAAGTCAAGTTACCCTGGCTAATTTTTAAAAAAAGTTTAGGACCCCTTTTCACTTTAAACCTGGATTCGCCGCGGGTGACACGAGCATGCAAGATTAATCATCGAGACTCAAGAGTGTTATATTTATATCACCATTCTACAACTAAAAATTCGAAAGGTGATGAAAGATCTGAGCACTGAGCAGCTCTTAAATGCTCTGTTGGTTGCTCAGTCATCACTTGATCTTTGTACTGCAGTCTGCACATATGCGACACAGTTTGAATACTAGTATAAGATATCTACTACAGCACTAATATGGGAAAGCAACAGAAGTAGAGTAACTTATAACAATGGCAATGAAATTTATACGCAGTACTGCAGTAGTATATTTGTAGCTAGCAGACGTTACACAAATGGCCAACTGACCTTACCTTTCTTGATCTTGCATTGATACATGTCTGAATAATTAATCCACTGTTTGTATACTCACTGTTTGAGCAATTTTGCTTTCGTTGTGTGGTGAGTATTCAAAGATGATCCAAATGTATGTATTGTATGGATTGATCCACAAGTCAGTCCATATTCCATTTCCATTTTCATTTTGAGTTGATTGAGTTGACATTTCCGGCCCACACAGTATTACTGACAATTAAATTTTGAGCATGGATATATATTTTTGTTTACTTCAAATAAAATCCACCTCTTTTGTCCGTAAAATAATATCCTCTCTTAAATCCCCTTCAAAAGAAAAATCCACTCTTATATAATAGATTTTGGAATAATCTATATTAGAATGCTAGCCCGTTAATATAAGGTAATTATTGATTTTTGATTTGAAGTTGAAAATTGTTGTTTGTGTAATAAGTCAAAGAAATTGCTTGAATTTAATAATAATAACCCAAAATAAAAAATTGGTATAATGTACTTTTGCGAATAACATATTTTATTTTAATGTTTTTATTCGATAAAGTCAATTATTTTCACATTTTTTAATAACTCATAATTTATCCATATTACAAAACTACCCAAATAGATTTTGACTTAAAATAATCACTATGAGTTATGATTTAATTTATCAGTTTAAGCATTTTTAAATCATAAGCAATTATTTTAAGTTTACTCAGTCCGGGTGGACTCCTAGAGAAGCAGATGCCATTACCCTCAAGGAGCTTTTGTCCCGGACAAAGCAGCATAGGTTTACAAGATGTGTGTTTGAGACCAACTCGAAACTTATTTAATTCTACTGTTAGCAACTATATTGAATTAAGTAAGCACTTTGAAAATGTGTTAGTGCAACTTTTGCATAAATCAGTGAATATAGTAGCTCATCTTCATCTGTTAGCTCGGACTTGTCAATTCTCATTCTGAGTCAGATTTCCGGGAGTGGAGTATTGTTGTTCCTGACTTCCTGATGGATGCAATTACTGCTCATTCATTTTAATGCAAGTACGATTGATTCAAAAAACGTTTACTCAATCCGGACTCTTAAGTCTTACCATATATAGTACCTCTCTCAATCTCTGAACTTAATTAAATTCAGCCATTGGTTTTACTATATTTGATGCTCATGACACAATGTTAAAGAGCAGGGAATACCATCATACAAATATATACTCCTATCATGCTAGTGTCATTCTGCGAACTAAAAGTTAATTATAGTCCTTTTTTAATAGTAAATTGTCTTTTGTTGGGTCGCTGGTATTTTGGTACCAATTATTTTCACAATTGCATTTTACATTTAAGATAAGCTTGGACTCAAAATTTGGACGCTGCACTTTACATCCTTATTATTAGTTTTTACCTTAAATATGTCATGGTAAAGAAGTAATTTAACCATGTTTAGTTGCACTTTGATCATTAAAGTTCAATACATTTTTCATTTAAACCCCTTAATAATTTTTAACAATTCTAACCTTCAACTATAAAAATTAAACAGTTTAACCCATTTATTAAAAGTGAACCTTTTTATTTAATTTTTTGACCTTTCAAATGATATTTTTTTAGAAAATCGTAAAAGTGAAAGTTTTAGATAATAAAACGATCTTTCAAAAATGATAAGGCTCGTCATATTTGCAATTATAGCGCATCAGAAATTAAATATAATGTACATTCAATTAAAAATTATTTTAAATTTTTTTTTGAGGTTTTTTTAATTTCTTCGAGAATCGTTTAATTTTATTAATTTTTCAAGAATAGTAAAATTCTTAAAAATCCGAATATAATACAAATTGATTTTTTATGAATATTACATGTACTAATTTTTTTGAAAGTTATTCGAATAGATTATTGATAATTTTTTGTCTCTTAATATTATTTAAAAATTAAAAAACACACAAAAAAATTATACTTTAAAATTAGGTGTATGTTTTGTTTAATTTTCTATTCGTTATAATTCCAAATTTGATGAGACTTATCAATTCAGAAAGATCGTTTAATTATCCTCAACTTTCATTTTTTACGATTTTCCAAAAAATATTGTTTGGAGGATCAAAAGATTAAATGAAAAGGTCCACTTTTAATAAATGGGTTAAAATTTTAATTTTTATAGCTTAATGTCAGAATTGTTAAAAAAATCGTTCAGTGGTTTAAATGAAAAATGTGTTGAACTTTAATGATCAAAGTGCAATTAGATATGGTCAAATTACTTTTTTACCCCTTACATATTTAACGGTAACAGCAAAAACTAACAGAATGGATGCAAAGTGCAGAGCCAAACTTGTGTGGGATGCAAAATACAATTGTTGAAACAAGTGGTATCAAAGTGCCAATTACTCAAATTAAAGGGATATAACATGCGATTTACTCTTTTTTTTAAGTTATGCTAATTTTAAAGTTCAGTTCTGATAATTAGACATTACCAGTAGATAACCCGTGCGAAGCACGGATCGATATCAAAATATCAATATTAAATAATGATTATAGAAATTTATTTTAAATTTATTTATTGTACAATTATTGCAATTTTTTTAATTATATGTATTTTTCATTAACTCAAATATTATTAGAACAACAAACTCAACGTTATTATGCATCTGTTGTTCAAAAGACATAACTAATATTTTATATCGAAACTTTAGTCAAGTAATGAGCAATACGACTGGCGAATAATTTAACAAAAAATTAAATCAACATTACTAAGTAATTGCATATTAAATTTTTTATTGTTAGTTTAATTTATATTTTTATATAGTTTATAATTGCATAAATTTTTTGTAATAAAATATTCATTATGTATGTATGTATAAATTTGCATTTGGTGCTAAAATATAATTATGTAGGTATGAATCGGGAAATTACAATGTATATACGATTCCGTTTATATAAAAATAATAAAAATATGTTGTATATAAGAATCAAAAAATGGGTAAAATATTACATATAGAATTATAAGTCATATAGGAATAAAAAAATAAAAAATGGTATATTTAAAGCTATAGAAGGATTTAAAAAGGGGTGGAAGCAGAAGTTCGTAAAACTGAAAAGAGGTGAAACCAAAGTATCTCTTAAAAGATGGCTTCCTTATTAATTAATAATAACAATGTATAAAGTATTTCATTTTTATTATTTTAATAAAAAATAAAAAATTCTACGAAAAATAAAAATATCGTAATTATAATATGATTCCAATCTATATTTTATTCAAAATAACATAAAACTCTACATGAAAGACAAATATAGGGGTTGTTATTCCTAGTGAACTAACAATGAGATTTACAGAAGGGGGGTTGAATGTAAATCTCAAAACTTTTTCAAGTTTTGAGCAGTTTCAAAGGCTTTGTGTTTAAGATAAACAAGTGTGTGAATTGCTTTAAGCTAATACAGACAGATATATATTCAAGCACAAAAGTACAGAACACAACAGACCTTAAAAACTTTTCTGGTGGATTTGTTGTTCCACCAGAGATGGTATTTCAGAAAATCTGTGATTCAAGAAGTTGATCACAGCTGCATCCTAGTACAAACTAGATAATTTTTCTCAAGATTTTTCTAAACAGCTCTGGAAAAATTATGTTCTAATTACTAGCTGCTACTTGGTTTATATAACACCAAGTTTACAAGTGAAGACAAAGATAAAAGTACAATAATAAAATAAGTTCTCCACTTGTTTCTTCTCCATTTTACTCCAGTGCATTGTTGACTATTGCCTCTTTATACTAGAGTAGAACGGCTGCTTTTTCTGATATTCCTGAAATAGGCTACCACATCTCAGTTGTCTCTGTCACCCATGTGCCTCTGTTTGTAGGTACAACTACCACTTGTCAACTGCTATTTAACAGAACATCCATTGAAGCCTTCATCCGTTGATGGCTTTATCCATTGATGTGTTAGCAGTTGAAGCTCTATCCGTTGATGCACTCATCCGTTGAAGGATGTTATCCGTTGAAGCTTTAGAGACATCCGTTGAAGCTTTGTTTCTCATCCGTTGAAGGTCTTTAAGTTATCCGTTGACACCATTTCATTTATACAAAATTACAAGGCATGAAATATTTACAATTGGCCTTCCTATCTGCATATCCTTTAGTAGTCAACATGACTTATAATTTCCCTCAATATTTAAGAATTATATCTCAAATTCAGAGACTGAAATGTGCTACAACACTAGACTTATTTCTAGGTAAAGCTACACCATCAACGGATAGCCAAAGTGGTCTTATCCGTTGAGGCTACAAACACTAGATTTCTACTTAAGTGTTTTGTTAAACATATCATCAAACTAATGTACATATATTCCTAACAATCTCCCCCTATTTATGTCTATAAGAATTGTAGACATAAATTCAAGGTTAACTTGATGATAACAAAACACTTAACAAATATATGAACTGAAACTAAGTAGAAATTTAAAAGTGTTGCAAAAGTGTATGTACTAGAAGGTAATTGAAGATTTACAGTGTTTCCAAGGGTGCTCCACTAGCCTGAGCAAATCATCTTTTTCTTCTTTGATCCCTGGTTTTCTTTCCTAGCCCTTTATCATTTTCCTCAATTTGGAGTTGGAGTTGTCTGAAGAATTCAGCTTCATCTTCATCACTGATATCCAACTTAGATTGCATTTCTTTGAGAGTTTCATTGCTGGCAATCTTGAGTTGGTCTTCAAGTCTGAAAAATCTTCTGACTCCTTTATCATCTCTGAATTCCATCAACCAATGAGGTGATTTGTGAATTGTAGTTCCCCTTTCTTGAATGAGTAAGGTTCTGGGCAAAGCATTGGGCTCCCTCCAGGTTTTCCTTATGTTGGCAATCTTGTTGAGAATTTCAGTCTTGGCAGTCCTGGTAAAGCCAGAATCCTTTTGTATGGCTGAAAAGACTCTGATCAAGGTAGAGTAGCCTTCATTCAGAATCCTGTAGAGAGACCATGTTCTTTCCCCAGCTCCTTTGTATCTGAACACCAATCTCTCTGGTAGCTGTCTGTAAGCAGCAATTCCCCTTACATCCTCCAGCTCATCCAGATAGAGTTCAATGTCTGAAATTTCTTTTATGTCACAGATGTGAACATAATCATCTTTAAAAATGGGTGGCTTAGGGTTAGGTTTATGTTTTTGAGTGAATTTTTTAGAGTTTAGGGGAGGTGTAGATTTGGATTTTCTTTTCAGTTTCTTTGGTAGTGGAAGAGTGGTTAAAAAGGTAGGCAAATTGATGGTGTCCCAATCAATAGGTTCCTCTTTTGGGATGATTGGTTCACCATGGATGTTTATAGTGGGATCAGCAACAAAGGGTTCAGGTATGGAAGGTAGAGTTTTGGTTCCTTCAGTGTTGCCTTCACTCCTTCTATGTGCCTTGGCCTTTCTTCTGTTTCCCTTCTGCCATTCCTCTTTTTCCTCCATACTTTCACCAAATATACTCCCAAAAACCTCATCTAAGTTTGCAATCTTGTCTTCACCCCTGACTTCAATTCCTTTCTCATTTTCAACTAGACTTGACTTTAGCTTTTGTTCAAGCTTTGCTTGTGCTCTTTTGTCAGCCTTGAGTTTTTCAGCTTCTTTTTTTAACCTTTTGGTTTCTTCCCTCTTGGCTATTGAGAATTTGGGATGTCCTTGCATCACACATATGCTCTTTCCCTCTCTAAAGATAATAGCCATATTTCTCCTTACTGCCTCATCCATGGTCTCCTTGTGTTTTATGATGCTAGTACCCAAAACTTTGTCTTCATCAGGCTTTGGAAGAGGAAAGTCCACTTCTTTCATCTGAGCAAAGTCTAGAGGGTTCTTTGTGGAGTCCTTGCTGGATCTGGTGTTGGGCTTGAGAACCATAGGTTTTAGATTCCTGAAAGAAGTCTCTCCAACCTTATTTCTCCTTTCTGGCTTGTGCTCCATATTGATTGGTTCAACCTTTGTGCTATGTTTCACAGATATTGATTTATCTTGTGTTGAGCCAAACAGCTGTTGCATCCTTTCATCAATTCTCATCCTTTGCTCTTTCACTTGAATTTCAGCTGCTGCTAGCTGGATTAAATCAATTCCATCAGGCTTTCCTTTGATTTGAATGATTAGAGAAGTAGTGATGGCAGGAACTAGCACTTTAGATATTTGGATTTTTGTAGATGGCTCTCCTTCCCCTTCCCTTTTACTCTCCCCCTTTTTGTTATCATCAAGGAGAGGGGTCAAGCCCTGTGCTTTTGCCAGCTGCATAAGTAGATTTGTCTGAGATTGTTGGTTGTGAAGAATGGTGGCCACAGAATCTTCAAGAACTTGAACTCTGTCTTCCAATTTGGCCAGCCTCTTTTCAGTATGTGATTCCTTTTTCAATCTCAACAAAATGTCCTGCATTGTACCAAAGGGCATGACTGAATCCAATTTTTCAGAATTGTAGGATTTCAAGTCAGCAATATCCTTTCTGAGTTCATCCACACTCAGATTCTGTCTTACTTGCTGCAACTTCATGAGATGCAGTGAGTCCAAGTGAGCTGTAAGGATAGCCTTTGTACCAGCATGAGAAGTTTTCTGAATGGCCTGTTTGATAGTACTGATTTGTTTGACTAAGGAGACATTGAATTGCCCTATTGTAGACTCCTTTGTGAAGGCCCATTCAGGTAGATTTGGAATAGAACTAGGGCCTTCATCTCCCCCTAAGTTCATGCTTCCATCAGAAGAAACAAAGTCATCATCATCAGAATTTACTCCAAATTCTTCAAATGACTCACCAGCTGTTGAAGGCATCTTGTTAATAGCAGTTTTGTCCCTTTGAAGAGATGCTGTTGTATGTACTAGATGTAGTGTCTTTTCTGCCTCCACATTGCCCTGTGCAGCCAATACTTGATAGGCTGAAACAGGATGAGTAAAAGTGTCAGCATCCAAGGAAATGTTATCAATTACAACTTTGTAATGTTGCTGAAATTGTCTTTCCTTTTCAGCATCATTCACAATCATTGACTCACTAGCAATGGCTGGATCCATCCTTATATCTTCTGTACCTGCCTTTCTCTCATTTTCTCTATGTTCTTGCATCAGGGGCTCCCCCTGGCTCACACAACTCACTCCCTCACCTTCACCTACTAAGGTGGTACTCCTCTCACTTACTTTTGCCATGCTGGAAGAAATAGCATGCATATTTGAGCTCTCAATCTCTCCTTTTGCCTGGGAGCAACCCAGCCTCTCACTCAAATTGTCACTCCCTTCCCTCAGTCCTAGAAGTGATTGTACAGTAATCAAGTCTTCTACACTTGGAATTGTTTCAGTTGTGTGTGTAGAGACTATCAACGGATGAGGAATAGCCGTTGAAGGTGAAACTGATGGTATCAACGGATAACTGCTGTTAAGCTTATCCGTTGAAGAACAACCACTTGTCAACGGATGAGTGATATCCGTTGAAGAAGGAAAAGAAGTAGAAATTGAAAGTGATATAACTGTTGAATCTGTGTAGATTGATATGAGTTTTGGTGACACAGATCCTTCAATTACATCTGAAAGAATTTGCGGGTGATCCAACAAATCATCTAAAAGATGATGATCACCTGTATTTGAGTGGGGCTCCTCCCTGAGTTGTAAAGAGGGAGAATCAGGAATTGATGGGAATAACATATCCACATCTAGAGATGGTGAGGAAGTGTGTGGTGATTGATGTGTGTTAATTGTGAGAGAATGGGGCTGTGACTCCACATTTGTTGGAGCCACATCAAACTGAGTTTGAGAAGGCATAGATACAGATGGATGTATCTGTGCAGTGTGTGCACCCTGTGTAGAAGATTGGGTTCTAGCTCTCTTTCTTCTAATAAAGGCTTTTGTTGGTGAGTGTTTGGCTTTAGTGTCCCTCCCTCGTTTGTGTGTTCCTGGTTGGGAACTATTTTCAATAGTTACATCCTTTTGGGAGGATGCAGCTAGGGATATGCTAGTAACCTTTTCAACCACCACAGCTTTTTGAGAAACTGTGGCTTGGCTAGCTTGGGAAGCAGTTTTCTCTCCTTCCTTATCCTGGGGGTTTCTTTGATGTTCACCCCTCCCCTCACCACTCACACCCTGTTCACTCCCCTCAGGGTTAATGGTAGGTGTTACAACTGTTGTCTTTTGAGAAACAACAGAGGTGGTTTTCTTTGTCTTTGATTTTGAAAGTTTAGTTTTGGTGACCTTGGTAGGAATCTGTTGGGGCATTGTCACAGATTCCATGGCCACACTAGAAGATAAAGAAATAGAGGGGTTGGAAGAAGTAGGAGTTGTAAAAGCAATTACCTCACCTACCTGTGGTGCATTCATGATTGGTAAATATACCAATGGCACACTGCTGTTGAGATCCATTCTCAATAAATATGCAAGAACTCTTTTCTCTTGTGCCCAGCACTTGAGTTTATTATTCTCATTCGTAATGACCAAACCTTTAGCAACATGGTTAGCCAATAACATAAAGAATCTAGCATAATAGATGTTATTAGGTCTATTAGCTTTGTTACCTAATCTAGTACCCAATTCTAGCATAATATAGTTGCTAAAATTAAAATACCTATCAGAAACAAGCATATAGAGCATATTAACAAGAGATGAAGTTATGGCATCAAAATTGCTAATTTTCCCAGAGAAAACCTTGATAAAGGCATCCCCAAGAAAACTCCATTCTTTCCTAAGGCCTTTTCTTCTAATACTCCCTAAACTAGCAGAGTTAAGAGAATAACCTATGGAATCTAACATGCTGGATACATCATTATCAGTGTGTGGTGTCATGGCATTGTTCTCAGGTAATTTAAAACATGCTAGTAAGTCATCACAGTTAACACAGTAATTTTTACCTTTGAGAGTGAAGGAGATAGTCATATCTATGGAGTTGAACTCAGCAGATGTCCAAATCTCCTCAACTACTTCACAGTAAATCGTTGGGGCTTCCAGCATTGCATAGCTAAGTTTGCAGTTTTGATGAAGTCCATCATTTTGTGATAATCTGAGTGGGCTTCATTCTTTTCTACCAAAGCTATGAAATTATTCTTCTCATAGATGAACCCAGATTGAGACATAATCTTTACTACTGGTGCCATTGTTGTGAGTAGAAATTGCAGAGAATAACTTGAAGGTTTTGCAGAGAGAAAATGGTAAAAGCTTTGAAATTTCAAGAAAGCGTAAAGTAAAAATGAAAAATCAGAAGGGCTTATATACTTTCTCAAAAAAAAAATAAGAGATTAAACAATAAATATGTGTAAGTGAATTTCAGCCGTTTAAGAATAAACTGTAAGTATTCTGAAAACTACCTTTAAAACAAATACATACAGCTGTATGTAAGAGTATTAACGGTTAAGACAATAGAATCAACGGCTGTGAAACACTTGAATCGACTGATGTGATATTTCAACGGATAAGGTAAACTGTCATCCGTTGAAGAGCACTTCAGTTTTATCCGTTGACGGATAAAAATTCCAGAAATGTATATGACTTTCAACGGATAATGAACATCCGTTGACAGAACAATTTTGACTTTCAACGGATAGGGAATATCCGTTGATGGAATAATCTATGTTAAAAATCAAATTTGTTCTTGCAGCTAATACATTTCAGGCTTCAATTCAAATTGCAATGAGGACATGAATATTAAGAGTAATTAAGCATACCTAGCTCACTTACCAATCTTGTGAATGTTGATTCATCAAGTGGCTTGGTAAATATGTCTGCAATTTGTTGTTCACTTGGAACAAAATGAAGTTCCACTGTACCTTTCATCACATGTTCCCTAATGAAGTGGTACTTGATATCAATGTGCTTGGTCCTTGAGTGCTGCACAGGATTCTCTGTTATGGCTATGGCACTTGTGTTGTCACAAAAAATAGGAATTCTATCAACATGTAGTCCATAATCAAGGAGTTGATTCCTCATCCATAACACTTGAGAGCAGCAACTTCCAGCAGCAATGTATTCAGCCTCAGCTGTAGAAGTAGAGACTGAATTTTGCTTTTTGCTAAACCATGATACAAGCTTGTTTCCCAGGAATTGGCAGGAGCCTGTTGTACTTTTCCTGTCTATTTTACAACCTGCATAGTCTGCATCTGAGTAGCCAATTAGATCAAAACCAGACTTTCTAGGGTACCAAATTCCTAGATTTGGAGTCCCCTTGAGATATCTGAAAATTCTTTTAATAGCTACTAAGTGAGATTCTTTAGGGTCAGCTTGAAATCTAGCACAGAGACATGTAGAAAACATTATATCTGGTCTACTGGCAGTTAAATATAAAAGTGAACCAACCATGCCTCTATAACTTGTAATGTCCACAGACCTTTCAGTCTTATTTAATTCAAGTTTGGTGGCAGTGGCCATGGGAGTTTTTGCAGATGAACATTCTATTAAGTCAAACTTCTTTAAAAGATCATAAATATATTTAGTTTGACTAATGAAAATTCCATCACTAACTTGTTTAACTTGTAAACCAAGAAAATAGGTTAGTTCTCCCATCAGGCTCATTTCATAATTACTTTGCATTAGCTTAGCAAACTTTTTACAAAGCTTATCATCTGTAGATCCAAATATTATGTCATCTACATAAATTTGAACAAGTATACTAGAGCTATTAACATTCCTAAAGAAGAGAGTTTTATCAACAGTACCTCTAGTGAAGTGATTCTCCAAAAGGAATTTTGATAAGGTTTCATACCAGGCTCTAGGTGCTTGCTTCAGTCCATAGAGTGCTTTCAACAGATAATACACATAGTCTGGAAAATTTGAATCTTCAAACCCTGGAGGTTGACTTACATAAACTTCTTCCTCCAATTTCCCATTTAGAAATGCACTCTTGACATCCATTTGATAGACTTTGAAATTGGCATGGGCTGCATAGGCTAGAAAAATTCTGATGGCTTCAAGTCTTGCAACAGGAGCATATGTCTCATCAAAATCTATTCCCTCTTGTTGAGAATAGCCTCTAGCAACCAATCTGGCTTTATTCCTTATGACAATGCCATTTTCATCCATCTTGTTTCTGAATACCCATTTTGTGTCAATAGGACTCTTGTTCTTTGGTTTGGGTACCAGCTTCCAAACTTTGTTTCTCTCAAATTGGTTCAGCTCTTCCTGCATAGCTAATATCCAATCTGGATCCAATAAAGCTTCTTCCACTTTCTTAGGTTCCTCCTGAGATAGAAAACTACTATACAGACATTCATCTTGAGTAGCTTTTCTTGTTTGCACTTTAGATGATGCATCACCAATGATCAGTTCAAAGGGAAGATTCTTGGTCCATTTCCTTTGAGGTGGAAGATATACTCTAGATGAGGTGGCCTCAGTATTGTCATGATGTGAGACAGAGTGTTGATTAGTTGAAACTCCCCCTGAGTTGTTGGTCCTTTGCAGGGAACTTGGAGTTCTATCAACTGATGATGTAAATCGATTATCCGTTGATGAACTATGATCAACGGATGCTTCATTTTGTACTTCAACGGATGATGCACTATGTCTTTTAACGGATACTGCATTGCCTCTATCAACGGATGCAGAATTTTGTGCATTATCCAAGGGCATGTTTTGAATCCCTTTTGAAGTGTCATCTCCATCAGTCTCCTCTTCACTATCATCACAATATATCTCAATGTTGTCAAATTTGAGTCTCTCATGGTGTCCCTCATCTGTTAGTCCATCAATCTTTTTATCATCAAACACAACATGCACAGATTCCATAACAATGTTGGTTCTTAGATTGTAGACCCTATAAGATTTTCCAGCTGAGTAACCAACAAATATTCCTTCATCAGCCTTTGCATCAAACTTCCCTTTATGGTCAGATTGATTTCTCAGTATAAAGCATTTACATCCAAAGACATGAAGAAAGTTTAGAGTTGGTTTTCTTCTCTTGAACAACTGATAAGGAGTCATGCCTTTAGCTTGATTGATCAAAGAAATATTCTGAGTGTAGCAGGCACAATTAACAGCTTCAGCCCAGAAATATGTTGGTAACTTTGATTCTTCAAGCATTGTTCTAGCAACCTCAATTAAAGATCTGTTCTTTCTTTCAACTACCCCATTTTGTTGAGGTGTTCTTGGAGCTGAGAACTCATGCATGATTCCATTTTCTTCACAGAACAGCCTCATTGTCAAATTCTTGAACTCAGTTCCATTGTCACTCCTGATATTCCTAACCTTCAAGTCAGGATGATTATTGACTTGCCTGATGTGATTGATAATGATTTCACTTGCTTCATCCTTTGATCCAAGAAAATAGACCCATGAAAACTTTGAGAAATCATCTACAATCACTAAGCAATATCTTTTTCTTGCAATTGACAATACATTGACTGGTCCAAACAAATCCATATGTAGCAGCTGTAATGGTTCATCAATTGTTGTTTCAAGCTTCTTTTTGAATGATGCTTTCCTTTGTTTTCCTTTCTGACAAGCATCACACAAACCATCCCTTGAGAATTTAACAAGAGGAATTCCTCTAACTAAGTCCTTTTTGACTAGATCATTCATTGTCTTGAAATTCAAGTGGGATAGCTTCTTGTGCCATAGCCAACTTTCAACTGGACTTGCTTTGCTGAAGAGACAAGTAATAGATTCTGCATCAGTAGAGTTGAAGTCAGCTAAGTACACATTTCCTTTTCTAACTCCAGTTAGAACCACTTTGTTGTCTTTCTTACTGGTGACAACACAGGCTTCAGAATTGAAGGAAAATGTATTCCCTCTATCACATAGTTGACTGATGCTCAGTAAGTTGTGCTTGAGACCATCAACTAATACAACTTCATCAATGATGACACTCCTTGTTGAAATCAAGCCATATCCCATAGTAAACCCTTTGCTGTCATCTCCAAAGGTTATGCTAGGGCCAGCTTTCTCCTTAAACTCTGTGAGCAGGGAGAAATCTCCTGTCATGTGTCTTGAACAGCCACTGTCCAAGTACCATAGATTTCTTCTGTTTCCCTGCACACCATAAAATCAATCAAGTTGATTTTGGTACCCAAGTTTCCTTGGGTCCATTCATGTTAGCCTTTCTCCTAGACTTCATTCCTCCTGCATCTTTAGACTTAGGTAACTTTGAGTCAACCTTGATCTTAGATGTAGTTGGTTGAGGTGTAGGGTTAGTCACAGAATCATTTAGCACATTTGGAATTTGATAAGGCATGGATTGTGCAAACATGTTATTCCACATAGGCATATTGTATGCCATTTGAGGCATACTAAATGCAGCAAGATAAGGATTGTTAAAATATGGCATGTTTGCAAAATGTGCATAAGGATTCTGTTGAGACATAACAGGCATAGCATGCAAAGGTGATGCAGATATATTAGGCATGGAAGAGGGTACATGTATGGGAGTTTTCTTAATAGATTTGCAATTAGCAGATAGATGATTAACACTATTACAATGCACACAGCTTTTTCTAGGAGCATATTTATCAGGTGTGTAATTGTTATGTTTGTTAACCCCTACCTTCCCATTTCTATTAGATTTCCTTTTAGTTTCCTTTTTATCCTCAACCACTTTGAGCCTATTCTTTAACTGTTCTAAGGTCATGTGTCCTATATTCACCTTACTGAAATCTTTGGATGTGCTTGCTTCTTCTTTGACAAAGTTCTTGGAAGTTGAACCAAACTTTTTGTTGAGTTTCTTTAGATTTTCACTTTTAGAAACATCTGCCTGTTTTAATTGAGGAACCTTCAACGGATGTTCCTTTTCTTCCTTCAACGGATAATTTTCATCATCCGTTGATTCCACATCCGTTGATAGCCCATCAATTAATTCCATTTTCTTTTTGTTTTTATCCCAGGAAGCCTCACAAAATGATTCAATTCCTTGTACCTTGACAATTTGAGCACTAACATCCCTAGATGTCTTCCAGGCTTTAATCACCTCTTGCTCTCTCTCTAATTGATTAGAAAGTATTTCTACTTTCTTAACAGATTCAGCTAGTTCATTTTCAACAGATATACAATGTAGCTTAGTTTTCTCTAGGTCAATCAACTTATCTTCTAACACAGCATTTCTATTACTTAAAAACAGATTGTTCTCTTTAATCCTACTATTTTCTTTAGCAAGAGATTTAAGAGACACACGCAAGTGATACAATTCAGTAGACATGTCATTAAAAGCATCATTGCACTCTTCTTTAGTAAGCTGTGTTAAATCAGTAGTGATTACCTGGTTGCTTGATGAACTAACTTCATTTTCCTCAGAATCAGCCATGAGAGCCAAGTTGACATATTCCACATCTTCATCCTCTTCTTCTCCATCAGCTGCCCAGTCTTTTTCTTGAGTAATGAAAGCCTTCTCCTTTTGCTTGAGCAGATCAAAATATTTCTTTTTGTAATCTACTTGGTCAAATTTCTTCTTTTCAGAAGTTGGCTTTCTGCACTCACTTGCAAAGTGTCCACTTATACCATAATTGAAACACTTGAACTTGGATTTGTCCACCATGTTCTTATGAGGTTTAGTGGCTCTAGTGTTTTTCTTAAATTTCATCTTTGCAAATCTTCTGGACAGAAATGCAAGATGCTCATCAATACCATCAAAGTCATCTTGGCTGGAGTTGTCTTCATTCTCAGCAACTTGCTCCTTACCCTTGCTTGATTCTGATTTGCTTGTGCCATCTTTGGAGTTTAATGTTGATCTCACAGTTTCTTATCTGCATTCTTTCTCATTTTCAGCTACCAAGGCAACTGAACCTCCTTTCTTTCTTCCCTTCTCCAATACCTCATCCTGTTCCAGCTCTAGTTCATAAGTCTTCAAGATTCCATATAATCTTTCAAGAGTGAAGTCCTTATAATCTTGAGAGTTTCTCAAGGAGACAGTCATGGGTTTCCATTCCTTTGGCAAGGATCTTAAAATTTTAAGATTTGAATCCTTCACCTGGTACACTCTACCATACAGCTTCAGTCCATTCAACAGCTTTTGGAATCTATTGAATGTGTCATTTAAAGATTCAATTTCTTCAAAATGAAAATACTCATACTGTTGAATGAGAAGTTGCATTTTGTTTTCTTTTACTTGTTCTGTACCTTCACACAGTAGCTGAACTGTGTCCCAAACCTCTTTGGCAGTTGTGCAATTTATCACATTATCAAACATATCCTTGTCAAGACCATTAAACAAAATGTTCATAGCCTTCTTATCCTTGTGGACTTCTTCTGTGTCTTCCATTGTCCATTCTGCTCTAGGTTTTGGAATGGATTGACCAACAACAATTGTGGCTGTAGCAACTGTGGCTACTTTGTGGGGAATGTGAGGACCATTTTCAATGCAGTTTACATAACCTTCATCTTGGGAGAGTAGATGAAGGTGCATTTTCACCTTCCAATGGTGATAACTGTCTTTGTCAAGAACTGGGATTTTTACTCCAATATCCTTCTTACTCATCTTTGTTAGTTTCCAAGAACTTTAAACTCTTTGTATGTCAAGAGCCTGCTCTGATACCAATTGTTATTCCTAGTGAACTAACAATGAGATTTACAGAAGGGGGTTGAATGTAAATCTCAAAACTTTTTCAAGTTTTGAGCAGTTTCAAAGGCTTTGTGTTTAAGATAAACAAGTGTGTGAATTGCTTTAAGCTAATACAGACAGATATATATTCAAGCACAAAAGTACAGAACACAACAGACCTTAAAAACTTTTCTGGTGGATTTGTTGTTCCACCAGAGATGGTACTTCTGAAAATCTGTGATTCAAGAAGTTGATCACAGCTGCATCCTAGTACAAACTAGATAATTTTTCTCAAGATTTTTCTAAACAGCTCTGGAAAAATTATGTTCTAATTACTAGCTGCTACTTGGTTTATATAACACCAAGTTTACAAGTGAAGACAAAGATAAAAGTACAATAATAAAATAAGTTCTCCACTTGTTTCTTCTCCATTTTACTCCAGTGCATTGTTGACTATTGCCTCTTTATACTAGAGTAGAACGGCTGCTTTTTCAGATGTTCCTGAAATAGGCTACCACATCTCAGTTGTCTCTGTCAACCCATGTGCCTCTGTTTGTAGGTACAACTACCACTTGTCAACTGCTATTTAACAGAACATCCGTTGAAGCCTTCATCCGTTGATGGCTTTATCCGTTGATGTGTTAGCAGTTGAAGCTCTATCCATTGATGCACTCATCCGTTGAATGATGTTATCCGTTGAAGCTTTAGAGACATCCGTTGAAGCTTTGTTTCTCATCCGTTGAAGGTCTTTAAGTTATCCGTTGACACCATTTCATTTATACAAAATTACAAGGCATGAAATATTTACAATTGGCCTTCCTATCTGCATATCCTTTAGTAGTCAACATGACTTATAATTTACCTCAACATTTAAGAATTATATCTCAAATTCAGAGACTGAAATGTGCTACAACACTAGACTTATTTCTAAGTAAAGCTACACCATCAACGGATAGCCAAAGTGGTCTTATCCGTTGAGGCTACAAACACTAGATTTCTACTTAAGTGTTTTGTTAAACATATCATCAAACTAATGTACATATATTCCTAACAGGGGTGAAACCAAAATATGACATAATCGTAATAAGATGAAACCAAGTACCCTGTCAAAAAATAATTTGGGGTTTTACGAAAATAGAATTCTAATCATATTACGGTTTGAACAATTTCATTATTTTCTAGTGGTGAAACCAAAATACAGTTTTTATAATATTAATATCATTTTATTAAAATGGAATTCCACCAACAAATTAAAAAAATTCTAAATTAAAAAATTACATTTTAAACGCATGACCTATTTAGTTGGGCGTGGTTTATATTTTTCTAAACTTATTTAGTTGGACCAATTTATGAACTTAATTATTTTAAAACATAATTAAAAATAGGATTCAAACCTATAAAAATAATAAAAAAAACATGGCTTATAAACTTTAAAAAATGAGTAAAAATAATACATATAGAAATATAGAATTATAAGTCATATAGGAATTAAAAAGGACAAAAATAATACATTTAGAGTTATGACATGAATTATAAAATATGAAACCAAAAGGTGGTGGAACTAAAAAATAAGTGAAACCAAAATATCACTTAAAAATAGGTTTCATTTATTAATAAAGAAAAATGGGTAAAAATAATACATATAGAATTATAAGTCATATAGGAATCAAAAAAGATAAAAATAATGCATTTAGAGTTATAACATGAATCATAAAAAGTGAAACAAAAAGCTGGTGATACCAAAAAATAATAGAGTTATAACATGAATCATAAAAGTGAAATCGAAAGGTGGTGGTACCAAAAAATAAGTGAAACCAAAATACCACTTAAAAAAGTTTATTAATAAAGAAAAATGGGTAAAAATAATATATATAGAATTTTAAGTCATAAAGGAATCAAAAAGGATAAAAATAATTCAGTGATAGAACCAAAATATAAGTGAAACAAATATCTTAAAGAAAAACGGGTAAAGTTAATATATATAGAATTATAAGTCATGTAGGAATAAAAATGATATAAAACCAAAGTACCACTTAAAAAGAGGTTTGCTTATTAATAAAGGTTATTAATACAGATTGAATCATGTCACTAGTAAGTCTTTAGCTAAATTATTCTATTTTAATTCCAATATCATTCTTCAATATTTTTAGTCTTACTTTAGCCACAAAGTTAGTTATATAAACAAATCTTATACACTTAATTACATAGAATATTTTGAATGAGGGGAGCTGTAGAGGAGTATATATTATAGGTCCTGACCACGTGCAGATGCTCCAGCCTCCAGCATATTGTAGCGGAGATGTTTCTTGTATATTATTGATACTAAAACAAATATAAACAATTTTACTATTCGTTTCTGATTTTTCTAATCCAGGATGGGCTAGAAGAATCATTTCATTGTGCTCAACAGTGACCCTCACCCTGTGATGGGGATGGTCTATGATCAGAATTCATTAACAATTTCAGATAAATCCATGATACCTGCATATTATGCTAATTAAGATGTTTCAAATATTAGAATAAAATGCATTTATAAGTCTAAGCCAATTAATTTATCAGATAAAATAAACCCACTTTAGATGTATGATACAACATAACCAATGGCTAAATTATATAACAGCATACAAGATCAAGATTCTCATCCCAACTGTGTGATTGGCCTCACCTTAATCTAGACATGATTTGTCATTTATTAGACTAATCTAGTACTTAAATAGACTCACGATTAATCTTGAACATAAACAAACTATAAGATATTGCACCTGACTGCTGTTTACGGTAGTGATATTTATATATATATATATATAATTTTTGGACATAAACAAACTATAAGATTATGTATTGGTAAGAAATAATAGAATAATTTCTATCAATTTTTTCTGGTTTGATTTGTTTTATAAGAAAAGACCATTTTTCTTATAATGTATGACAGTCCTCAAATAAAAGTTTCTTAGAAATACCGTGATAGCCGATAATTTATTTATTTGAAGATTGTGAATTTTCTCCTCTTGCACAATCACATGATAACAAAAGTAAAATCTATACTACCCAGATCACAGATATAAATATAATATATGTGTAATGAGAAAACGAGAGAAAACAAAATACTTGATCTTATTAACTTGTTAAAATAAAACTACAGAGAACTTATATCTACTACAACAAAATAAACAGACTACTCCTACAAACCAGCTGAGCACTCCTACACTAACTCAACTACTGCAGCTACAAGCCACGACTTATTCAAATGAGAACGAACAAGACCGTTTCCCACGATCCCAGACCAAAACAGACTGCAACATTCAGACAAAACAATATAAAACATTCTAACGTTTAGATTAAACCAACAAACACCCCCTTAATCTAAACATTCTCTTTTAGCTTCTTAACACCAAGCAGTTGACGCATACGCTCGAACTTAACAATGGCCAAAGCTTTAGTGAGTATATCAGCCCTCTGTTCTTCAGTCCTCACATGCCTTATGATAATTTCTCCCCGTACCACGCACTCTCGTATAAAGTGATATAGTATGTCGATATGTTTTGACCTTCCGTGAAAAACAGAATTTTTAGCCAAATCAATTGTTGACTTGTTATCAATGTATAGAATTATAGGATCAACATGTTCACCCATGATCTCACCCAACAGTTTTCTCAGCCATATACCTTGACACGCTACAGCTATGGCAGCCATGAATTCTGCTTCACAGGAGGACAATGTCACGCACTTTTGTTTCTGTGATACCCACGTTATCATGCTTTCATTTAGATAAAACACTACCCCAGTGGTACTCTTCCTATCATCTACATGTCCAGCAAGATCGCTGTCCGAGAAGCCCGTTAACATATTATTTGTACTGTCTCTAGAATAAATCAACCCATAACTGAGTGTGCCTTTGATGTACTGCATTATCCTTTTTGCTGCATTCAAATGCATGATAGTTGGTTTCTCCATAAACCTACTGATAATACCCACAACGTACAATATATCAGGTCGAGTGTGGACTAAATAACGTAAGCCTCCAACTATGCTTTTAAATTCAGTAGAGTTTACACCTTTCCCACCTTCATCCTTCGAGATTACTGCTTTTGGTTCCATTGGGAACTTAGTGGGATTGCATCCTCCCATACCCACTTTGTCAAGAATTTTCTTTGCATAAGCTTCCTGTTTTAGCTCGACATAATGCTCTTGCTGATTTACCTCAATGCCAAGATAGTAAGCAAGTTTGCCCAAATCACTCATCTCGAAATGCTCTGCCATTTGTTTCTTGAAATTTTGAATCAGCTTATCACTTGTTCCAGTCACTAAGATGTCATCAACGTATACCGCCACTATCAAGACTTCACCTGCTTCTCTTTTAGTGTATACTGCGTGTTCATATGGACACCTGATCATGCCCATTCATTCTAAACTCTTACTCAGTTTTGAATACCATGCCCTTGGAGCCTGACAGAGATCGTAAAGAGCTTTAGAAAGTTTGTATACCATGTGTTCCTTGCCTGATTTCTCAAATCCCTCTGGTTGTGACACGAATACCTCTTCTTTTAAGTCACCGTTAAGAAATGCTGACTTAACGTCCAGGTGATATACCATCCATCCATTCTTTGCAGATAAGACCAGAAGTAGTCAAACTGTTTCTAATCGTGTTACTGGTGCAAAAATCTCTTCGAAGTCTACTCCTTGACGCTGCACATAGCCCTTTGCCACAACTCTGGCTTTATACTTTATTATCTGTCCTTTGGTGTCCTTTTTGAGTTTAAACACCCACTTTAAACCAATCACTTTTTTACCAGGTGGGAGTTCCGTCAGTTGCCATGTTTCGTTTTTCTCGATGGCCTCCAATTCTTGTTCCATTGCCCTCTTCCATTCTTTCTTTTTTGATGCCTGAGCATAGTTAGATGGTTCGTCCACCCCCATAAGCATGAGCTCGTCCATAGTTTATATCTCTTCAGTGTCCTCATAAATTTCACTTAATTTTCTGTACCTTCGTGGTTCACTTTCATATCCTGAATCACCTTCAGTATCACTTGACCTCTGCGTTGAATTTGGTGTGGTCGCCTCGTTTGAGTCTTCTTCAACAGTCTCAGTGCTGCCACTGTTTTCAGTCTCAACTTCCTCTCCTTCGTTTGTATCGTTTTGCTCAAACCCAGTTATGACTAGACATTCTGCTCGAAAAGTGCATTGTTCTCCGTTTACCTCCCAGTCCCATGCTTTGTTTTCCACAAATACCACATCCCGTCTTACGTGTAATTTCCTTGACACGGGATCATACAGCCTGTACGCTTTCGTACCAGGCTCTTTACCTAGATTTACCACCATCTTACTGCGGTCGTCCAATTTTGTTGTGTGCACTGAAGGAATTTTCATAAAGAAAATACATCCAAAAACTCTTATGTGTTCCAAGTTCGGTTTTTCACCGGTCCAAGCCTCATAGGGGGTTTTCTCAGATAAGGCACGTGTAGGCAAGCGATTAAGAACATAAATCGAATGTCTTAATGCTTCTCCCCACATGAACAGGGGCAACTTCATTTCCTTAAGAAAACTTCTGATCATCGCCACAACAGTCATGTTTCGCCTTTCAACGACATCGTTCTGTTGTGGTGTGTATGGGGCGGTAAATTGTCGATATATGCCAGCCATTTGACAATACTCTTTGAACTCCTGCGAGCTAAATTCCCCTCCCCTGTCTGTACGTAGAGCTTTAATCTTCATGTCTTTTCCATTTTCGACTTGTGACCTGAACCGTTTGAAAGCATCCAAGGCCTCGTCTTTAGTCTTTAACAAGAACACCCACATGGCCCTGCTATAGTCGTCCACTAACATAAAAAAATACTTACTCCCAGCTGATGTTTCAGGCGAAATTGGTCCGCACAAATCTGCATGGATCAGCTCAAGTGGTGCCTCAGCTCTGAACTTTGCTTGTGTAGGGAATCCCTTTCTGGTTTGCTTTGACATTAAGCACCCTGGGCACACTCCCTTTGGCTGCACTAACTTTGGCAGAACCTCGACCATCTTATTGTTTGACATCATATTCAAAGCTTGAAAGTTTACATGGCCCAAGCGTGAATGCTAGAGCCATGACACTTCATCTATAGTTGACATTAAGCATTTTGCTTCAACAGACTCTATGAGTATTTTGTATAGCCTGTTACCAGACCTCCTAACCTTCATTAGCAGTTTTTTCTCTTTATCATACATCCACGGGAAATCCCCGTGCATAACAACTCGATTACCCTCTTCTGACAATTGCCCCAAGCTCAAAATGTTATTACACAAAGTGGGGATAAAGTATACCTCATGGAATAATTTTTCTTCACCATTTTTACACTTAAATAGAACTGATCCTTTCCCTTTGATATCAACAGTTGATCCATCACCAAATCGAACCTTGCCAGTCACTTGTTCACCTAACTCCTTAAATTTTGACCTTTCTCCAGTCATGTGATTACTAGCCCCGTTGTCTAGGTACCAAACATTTGAGCCACCAGATTTGTTGTTGACACTTGGCATAAGTTTTGGTTTCACATTCTCCTCATTTAATAGGACTTTTCCTTCTTCCTGTTCTACCATCAGTAGAGCTGGCTCATCATCATATGTTTGGGCTAGGTTAGATTCCAGCCGTTGTTCCTTGTCCTTCTTTGGCTTCCGACACTCTGCAGCGTAATGACCATAAGCCAGGCAATTGAAGCAGCGTACTCTGCTTTTGTCTCGAGTTCCCCGGTTCCATTCCTTGGTTCGACTGTCACCACCATTGCCTTTGATTTTCAGACTTGAACGCCTCTACCACTCTTCCTTTGTGAGCAGCAATTGGCTTTCGTCCTTTTCTCATTTCTTCCACTTTTCCTCAGTCAGTAACAGCTGCCATCCCGAGGGCTCATTTTGTCCCTTTAAGCGTTCCTCATGTGCTTTCAGCGACCCCACTATTTCTTCAACTGTCATCTTCTCGAGATCCCCAAACTGCTCAATAGTGGATGCAATTTGGAGAAATTTGGTTGGCACAACTCTCAAAAGTTTTTTTTACCACGTATCCTTCATCAATAGACTCACCCAGTGTGCGTATATTTGCTACAAGGTTGTTTAGTATGTAACAGAAGTCGTTCAGCTGTTCAGATTCCTTCATTTTCATAGATTCAAACTCAGATTTTAGAGTTTGGACCTTCGCTTTCTTCACACGATCAGCCCCAAGACACATTGTCTGCAATGCTTCCCATGCCTCCTTTGCAGTAGTTTTGTCTGCAATCGACAAGAGCATATCCTCAGGTATGCTCTGGTAGATGACCACCAATGCAGTTTTATCCATTTTTTCTTCAATCTTCGACTTTGGATCCTTGGGATTAACAGCATCCCACACTCTGTGGGCTTGCATGTTTACCTTCATCTTCAAAACCCATGCCGTGTAGTTACTCCGTGCCAATATCGGATAACTCAGGTCAACTCTATCCTTCATTTTATTTGTCTCTGTTTTACTCACCTCCATGGTTTCCTTCTTGGGCATAAACTTTGGCATACACTATATGATAGCTCTGATACCAGAATGATAACAAAAGTAAAATATATACTACCCAGATCACAGATATAAATATAATGTATGTGTAATGAGAAAACAAGAGAAAACAAAATACTTGATCTTATTAACTTGTTAAAATAAAACTACAGAGAACTTATATCTACTAAAACAAAATAAACAGACTACTCCTACAAACCAGCTGAGCACTCCCACATTAGCTCAATTACTGCAGCTACAAGCCACGACTTATTCAAATGAGAACGAACAAGACCGTTTTCCACGATCCCAGACCAAAACAGACTGCAACATTCAGACAAAACAATATAAAACATTCCAACGTTTAGATTAAACCAACATCACATACGGTCATGAGATACAGAAAATCACAGTCAAATTCAGCTTATTAGGCCCCAATGCATATATGCACCAATAATATATAGTTCCCGGACGTGTCTTGTTCATCTATAGTAGGGGAATTAGAATCATCCCTAATCACACACAAATTCTCGGTCTCGCAATTCTTCAAAAATAGAAAAAGGCATATCAAGGGAAATATCTACAAAGACATATTTACGGGGAAGTAGGTAATTGTGATTCAAAATATATTTATCATATGATCAAGCAATCATATTAGACAAGCCTAATTTCTATCATGTCCCTGAATTGACAATGCTGATAACAATGATTGTTCTTCTCTGGGTACTCTAGTTTCTTGTTTAATTCCTTGTTATTTTTTTAAAAAAACAATGCCGATAGGAAATAACTAATGATTACATTAGACAAGAATGAAGTAACATTGTTATATTATCACTTTAAAAAGCTTATCACGTTAGATAGGTTCATATATTAATACTGATAAGCCTCTAATATTATTAATATATAAGACTAATTTTTAAGGAGGTATTTTCTTTAATTAATTTGTCAATTCCTTTAAATGAGGTTGTTCCTTTATATTTACTAGCTTAAATTCCGTGTGAGATCGCACTAATTTTTTTTAATATTATATTATTTTAAAAAGAAAATTGAATTCATTTCTTAATCTTGTTCATTTAAAACTTTAAATGATATGACTTCATAATAATTATATTAGTAGACGTATATGTTCATAACTTTTTAGAACATTTAAACTTATTTAAAGTGATAGCATTGGTAAGGGGATGTTATTATAACGAAATTATCATTTTATTGAGGGTAAAAATATAATGTTTCCATTATGTTCGGACCGTAAAAAAATATTATTTTAGCATAGTGATTACTTATCGATTAGCTATAATTCTATAAAAGATTTTTGAAAAAGGCAATATTACTGATTGAACAATATAGTTTTACTGATAATTTTATGTGTATTTTAAAAAGAAAAAATATTTATGTTTTAATTAAAATTTGATTTTTTAGTTCATATCAATAGGATACGAATTATACTTGGTCTAATATTAATTTGATTTATCTCGGATCACTGGTTTACATTATATTATTTTAGCCTGATGCTCAATACACCGACCAAATTAAACTAATTAACTTTAGTTTAATTTTTTTTTTTAAAGTCTGGATCAATAAGATAATTTTATTTTAGACTGAATAATTAGTATATATGATTTTATTTTTATTGGTCGAATTGTAATTTTATTTTAGTCTTGTGTTAGTCTGAATCAATTGTATAATGCATTTTTTTTATTCTGGATAAATAAAATAAATTATTTTGTTTATCCAAGATCATTAGTATAATTTTTTAGGAGGATGGATAGTATTATTATTTTATCTAAACCTGATTCACATGATATATCAACTAAATCTTAATAATTATATTTAGTTTGCTTAAATTTAATTTAGCCCGAAGGTAATAAATTAGAATAATATAGAACTCGATATGAATTAAAATATAAATTGGTAGAAGAAGTTGAATTTAATATAAATTATAATGATATAGAATTTGATATAAAATAGAATTGAAATTGGTAAAGCAATAGAGTAAGTTGACTTCAATATCAATTAGAATTAGAATTGTTCGACCCAATAATTAAAATTAGAATAATTAAATAAAGGTAATTAAGTAATTTCAGCGAGTACCGACCGACCGACTACCAAACTTTTAATGTTTTGTTTATTATAATATAGTATAGATAGGGAGTCCCAAATGGACTATTTGTTACAAGATGGGCCTCCTGGGCCTGTAAACAAATGTTACATGATTATATCTCTAAGCCTTTTTGGGCCTTTCTCTTTTATTCCGGGTCTTGAGTCCTAGGTCCAATATTTGTCCCCCTCCTAGATCGTGCAATATCTTCAGATTTGCGCTTTTCATCATTTAAGTCTTTGCAACTTGGATATTTAGGGATAATGCGGGTACCCAGACACAACTAGAGCATGGATGTGAGTAGATAAGGAAAGAAAAACTTATAATTGCAAAGTAAAAAAAAAACTTAAATAAATGTACTGAAAAGGAGAATAAAGGTAAAAAACAAAAATTTGCCTGTATTCACGTGGCGCGTGTTTGCGTATCTTTTATTTGTTTGTTGTTGTTGTTGTTTTATATATATATAACTGCCTGTGTTTAAATTCTTTTTTAGTCTTTCGACGGATTGGCACGCAAGACCTTTCAGATTCCTCCAAGGTTAACAAAAAGGGATTCGCTGTTCTTCCTCCTTCTCCGTTCATAATCTCACATGTAAGTTTTCTCTTTTATCTTTAAATATTCTACTTTCTTTTACTGGGTTCTCTTTCTGCATACGCTTTCTATACTGATTGTAGTTTGTTGAGTCATAATGGCTGATTTAAGCTTTACGAACCGCTTCTAATCTAGATCCCGGAAAGAGGCCTTTAGAGGAGGGCAATGAATAATCAGCTTTGAACTTGGACAACTTGGAAATTCCTGATTTAGCCCAGTGTGGGTCGTTTGATTTCTTGGAAGGGGATGATTTCTTAAAGGGTATCCCAGAGGGTCCTCTTCCTTCTCCTCCATTGAGTCCTCGCACTTTAGATTTTAGAAATAGGGTTGTGAAGGAGAGTCTTTGACTGGGTAGGGTTGAATTTGAGGGTAAATCAAGCCTTAATTATCTTAGCTACTATATTACCAAAGATCCTCCGGTGAGTAAGTTAAAGACGTACATTGATTTGTCTAACAGGTATCAGTATCGGGTGCCTACCGCGGATGAGCGGGTATGGATGATGCCGGAGTTTGGGATGCACGACATACCGATGATTTTGTTCCATTTTGGGCTTCACGTTGTCGAATGCATCCCTTCTTTTTTGGCGATGTATGAGGCCACTGGGTGTGGGATTGGTCAATTGACACCTAACTTTATTGCTCAGCTTAGTGGGTTCGTGGCCTTGTGTTGTGACAAGGACCGGTTGCCGACTTTGAAAATATTTTTTTGATATATAGTGTCGCTATCATGATGGTCAAGTGTATTTCGACTCTGGGCATAAAAGGATGAAAATTGTTAGCGTTAGGTCCTCGAATTCCGGTTACCATGTGAAGTGGTTGTATGTGGGGGGCTTGATTTGGAATTTGTGAAACCTGGTGGTAAAGTTAGTCAGGGTACGATAGACTACCTAAATAACTTGGAGAAACATGACGCAGCGTATTTAGATGAGTTCCATGGGTCAAGGTCGTTGTACACACATTTATAATTGAGGATTTTAAGTTTTTTGGAAATGCATGACTGTAAGGGGGATGTTTTTTTTTGGTTTTTTTAATCTCATCTTCCTCTTTCTCTCTCCTTTTTTTACGGTTTAACTGACTTATGCTTATTTGGTGTTTCAGTGGTGGGATCCTCTTTGAAAAGGGTATTGAATAGCGACATTCGAGGGGAGATGGACAAAGCTATGATTCTTTTATTGCAGCGGGCCACGAGGAAGACTGCTAATATGACTAAACCAGGTCCGTCGGGTGCTAATCACTCTGTTTCTATAGAATTGCTTGATGACCAAGGTAACAAGGTAGTCGAAGATCAGGATAACGTGGTGTCGGATGCTGGTCCGGTTGAGCCCAGTCCTCGAAAACGTCCATGACGTGAGGAAAATGAGGGGAATATTGGTGGTTGTGATGTTGTTGGTGGTTCTGATGTCGTTTTCGGAGGAGTTAATAAGACGTTGACGTTGGTAGGTAAGAGGGTGTTAATGGCGAATACCATCGACCCTCGAGCTAGGAGGGAGCCCGTTAGGGTGGAGATTCAGCCTACCGAGCGTTGGACCATTGGGACCACTGTGCCGTTGAGGGCTCTTAAGATTTTCAATATTCCTCAAGATACGGTTGCATACGAGGGTCGGCGTCAGGATGAGCTCGCGGACCGATGTAAGGGTCGAGTTGGTCGGGTATGCGTATTTCGTTTTTATAATTTCCACTGATTCCATTGTTTTAGTTTTATTTTCTTTAGTCATATTTATTTGTTATTGATGTTTGGTCTTTTATACTTTGACAGTTCCTCGCAGATTTTATGCATATTGTGGAAGAGTTTAGAGCTGATAGTGGTGGCGAGGCTCGTGCAAAGCTAGAGGCTGAGATAGCTGCTCTTAAAGGGGAAAATAAAAGACTTGGGGCCAGTTTTTCTGAGTTGGAAAAAAGATCAAGTGATTTGGCTAATGCAAGCACTGCGTTGTCTAAGAAGATCGGGGAAATGGAGGTTGTGGAGCAGTCATTGACCACTAAGGTTTCGGAGCTTGAGACGCAGCTCAAGGAGGCTGAAAAGGAACGCGATGAGGAGAAGACTAAGCGCGAAGGATTGGACCGTCAGGTCGATGGTATGAATGGGTTGTATAAGCTGATAGTTGAGGAAAATGAGAACTTAAAGGCCGAGGTGCAGAAAGGGGTGGAAGAGATTGCTGATGCTTTTGGCGATGGTTATGGTTGATGTTGGATTTTAATCGCAGCGGAGGCATGGCAAAACACTTTTACACATATAAAATCCAAATAAAAGTATATAAATCGTGGTAAAAATATAGGGATCGATTACCAACCTTTAATATGCGATCCAAGAGCAACGATCGGAGATCCTTAGCAGCTGATCCTCAAACGTGAAGCACTCCACCGGTATCCACCAAGAAAACGACGTTAAGGAGGAGGAGGAGGTGGAGAGAATTAGGTTTTATAAAATTTTGGGGTTAGAATTAAAATAGGGTTTATAATAGTATATTTATAGGCAAAATTTTCAGCTGAAATTTTCCCATAAATATTATTATTATTATTATCCCATTTATTATTCTCATTAATAATTAAAACACCTTTTAATTATTAATCCTTTTTCTAAACACTTTAGAAATAATTCTCTCTCTTGATTTAATTTCCAAAAAATTAAATCCTTAATTAATAATATTAAAACTTTTCTTAATTAATTTATAATCAATTAAATCTCATTTAATCAATTATTAAATTTGCCAATTAATTATTTATTTCACAAATAAATAATTATTAGCCATTATTAATTAATTCCTCCACCATTAAATCATTCTTTTTTATGGTGTGACCCAGTAGGTTCAATATTAAGCCGGTAGTAGAAATAAATAATAATAAAACTATTTTATCATTATTTATATAAATTCTCTAATTTATTAAATATGATTAATTAATTAATCACATTTATTCTACATCGTAAGGGATACTTCTCAGCATATCGCGACTATCCGGATAATACGAATTCACTGCTTAGAATACCAAGAACCTATTCAGTGAATAGTTACCGTACAATAAACTCCTTCTACCCTATAATGTCCCGATTAAATACAAGGCATGGATCTCGTGTCAAGCCTATCTAATTTAATCACTTGCTTACCATTTACTATGCTTAGTTCTATGCAAATTAGAAACTCCTTTCTAATTTCATTCACTCTGGCCAGAGATTCCTGAACTAGCATAAGTAGATCAGCCTTGAACATTCGCTTCTTTCACTGGAAGGGGTAGATCCTTTATTGATCATACACTATCTTCGTGTACAAATTCCTATACCCAGTAGAGCCCTAATAATTGTCCCTGGAGACTAAGAACTAAACCAAAGCATAGTTCAGTGTACACAAGATGACTATGATGACCTCAAGTCTAAGGATACTTGTACAACTATCACTATGTGAACAACTACTGACACGTGAGTGAACTCCATCAGTTGTTCAGCCTGGCGAGTCATGTTCAGTGAACTTATTCTATAATAAGCACCTACATACTAGCTATAGTGTCACCACACAAATGTCTATGAGAACAGACATCCTTCATAATGAAGCAAGCATAGTATGTACCGATCTCTGCGGATTATTAATTACCAGTTAGTAATCCCACGACCAGGAACTATTTAAGTTTAGAGTTATCATCTTTTAGGTCTCACTATTATGATCTCATCATAATCCATAAAAAGCATTACTCTAAACTATGGTATATCTTATTTAAACACTTAAATAGATAAAGCCCGTAATAAAAACAAAACAAGTCTTTTATTAATATCAATGAAATCAAAACAGATTACACAGGAAGTTATTCCTAAATCCTAATACATGATTGGACTTAGGACCTATTCCTTTCAATCTCCCACTTGTTCTAAAGCCAATCACTCTGGTATCTAATACCCATCTAGTCTTTATGACGATCAAAGTGACTTTTAGAAAGTAGCTATGTGAGTGGGTCTGCTATGTTGTTATGTGTGTCAACTCTATTTCAATACAATACAAGAAATGTTACCGCGCTCCCACTAAGCCTTTTGTAGACGCATGGTTCATCTACGTTTTTGATAAAATCAAACTCTTTGATTGTCTTATCAAAACGAATGTTCCATCTTTCGAGAAGCTTGCTATAAACCACATATGGTTTGCAGCAGCTTACACACTAGGTTTTCATTTCCCTTGGAAAGAAAACCATCTGGCCATTTGCCAGATTTCATAGTCGTAGTAAGCAGCAATCGCAAGCAAAATCCGAACTGATTTTAACAGGGCTACAGGTAAAAGTTTCATCAAAGTCAATCCATTGCCTTTGTTTGAATCCTTTTGCCAAAAGCCTGACCTTATAGGTCTCCACCTGCCCATCTGCTCTAATCATTCTTTTGTATCCCATATACATAGATTTCATTCCGGATTTCATGGCACTATGCCATTTCTCTGAGTCAACACTACTCATAGCCTCATTATAGGTCACAGGGTCGTCATCATCAATGATCGACAACTCATTGTCATTCTCAATGACAAGGCCATATTACCTCTCAGATTGGTGAGACACTCTCCCTGACCTACGAATGGGTTGTTCTACAGAAGGTTGTTCAGTCAGAACATGTGTTTCCATTTGAACCGTAGTAGTTTGTGCTTCTTGAACTTCATCAAGTTCAATTTTGCTCCCTCTGTTTCCTTCAAGGATAAACTCCTTTTCCAAGAAGGTAGCATGTCTGGAGACAAACACCCGATGATTGGTGTAAAAGTAATACCCTAAAGTCTCTTTAGGATATCCCACAAAACTACATTTTACGGATCGATATTCCAGCTTATCTGGGTCAACTTTCTTGACATAAGCTGGACATCCCCAAATCTTAACGTGTTTAAGACTCGGTTTCCTTTCTTTCCATATCTCATACGGAGTTTGAGGAACAGATTTGGAAAGCACCTTATTCATTAAATATGCTGAGGTTTCCAATGCATAACCCCATAGGAATACTGGAAGATTTGCATAGCTCATCATGGACCGAACTATGTCTAACAAAGTTCGATTTCTCCTTTCAGATACCAATATGGAGGAGTCCACTGGGAGACTATACCATTTACTTTGAGATAATCTAGAAACACTCCATTAAAGTATTCACCACCTCGATCTGATCGAAGAGTTATAATACTATGTTTGGTTGTTTCTCCACTTCATACTTATACTCTTTGAACTTTTCAAAGGCTTCAGACTTGTGTTTCATCAAACACATATCCGAATCTAGATCTATCATCTATGAAAGTAATGAAGTATGAAAATCCACCCATGACTTGCTTAGACATTGGTCCACATACATCTGTGTGTACCATTCCTAGCAAATTTACAGTCCTCTCTCCATGTCTTCTAAATGGAGACTGCAGTGCCACAATGAAGTGAAATTTTCATCATCCTTTTTCTTTTATTAGTTTGTTCAATCTGAAGTAAATTATGTCACATATTTATAGACCATTATTTAAAGCACCACGTCCATAAAGAATATTATCTCTAAGAATAGAACATTCATTATTCTCAATAATAAATGAAAATCCAGCCAAGTCTAACATGGGAATAATATTCCTCACAATCGAGGGAACAAAATAACAATTATTTAAAAAACAACAGTCTTGCCCGTAGGCATATGTAAATGAAATGATTCTACATCTTCAGCAGCAACTCTTGCTCCATTTCCCATCAGTAGAATCACCTCCTCTTCCTCAAGAGTCATACTTCTCCTTAGTCCCTGCAACAAATTGTAGATATGAGAACCACAAGCGGTATCTAATACCCAAGTAGAAATTTGATTTAATGACATATTCACTTCTATCATGAACATACCTGAATCAGAAGCGGTAGTCTCACTACCCTTCTTCTTCTTCAATTCTGCAAGGTAAACCTTGCAGTTCCTCTTCCAGTGCCCCACCTTGTTACAGTGAAAGCAAACAACTTTGCTCTTGGGGTCTTCAGCTTTTGGTGGAACCGGCGTTTTCTCACCTACTTTCTTTTTCTTAGAAGGGTTCCTCTTCCTTTTCTTAGGATTGGAACCTTCACCAATTAGAAGAACAGAACTCTTCTTAAGGGGAAAATTCGATTCCGCAGTCTTCAACATGTTGTGGAGTTCAGGTAGGCTGACATCCAACTTATTCATGTGAAAGTTCACAACAAACTGCGAGAACGAACTCGGAAGCGATTGCAAGACCAGGTCTTGGCTCAGCTTCCCATCCATGGCAAAACCAAGTTGTCCAAGACGTTCAATCAAATTGATCATCTTAAGTACATGGTCATTCACAGATGATCCCTCAGACATCCTACAACCGAACAGCTCCTTCGATATCTCATATCGAGCTGTCCTCCCTGCCATATCATACAACTCTTGTAGATGCATGAGGATAGTGTGAGCATCCATATGCTCATATTGCTTCTGTAGCTCAATGTTCATGGAAGCTAGCATGATGCATTGAGCAACATTTGCATCATCTATCCACTTACGATACACAACATGTTCATCATTATGTGCATCACTAGCAGGTTCAGTAGGCTTAGGTGAGTCAATCACGTATTCCAGCTTCTCAATCCTGAGAACAATTCTCAAGTTTCGAAGCCAGTCAGCATAATTAGGACCAGTCAATTTGTGAGCATCCAGTATGCTCCAGAGTGATAGTGCAGAAGACATAATGTATATTGTAAATCTATAAATGATAAACACATAACAACACTTAGCAAATATTCGATTTTATTTTAAAACACTATATGAATCGGGTCTTTATTCATAAGTGGCTCCCACTAGTTTACCTAATTTATTCAACCCCCTACATGAAAAATTAAGCATTCATAATGCTAGTGGGATTAGGGATCCTACATTCCATTACACAATCCCGGCTGTGGCACGAAACGCCATGTAATGTTCAATAGGTAGACAACTCTTGTCAATTACATCTAATGTTATTCCCTAATCAAACTTTAGCCTCTTGAATAATTGAGTCACGGTTGTGGCACGACAAACTCAATATTCTAAGTCAAGTCTAACCCAATATCCCATACAATTGAATCAGTCCCCAAAGGCCCACGGCTGTGGCACGTAACAACCTTTAGATTCTTATTCAATGTACACATCTCTATGTAATAGACAAGTATTTCTTATTTCGAAATCAAAGCCCTCGGCAGTGGCACGAAACGACAATGATTTAAAAATAAGAACTACTTTCTATCATGTTGGAAGGCTATGACCGACACAAGCCCGTTGTGTCATTGGCCAATTACTACTTGATATTATTTAATTTTAGAGGGATTATATTACGTTACAATCATAATCATATTATAAAGAGATTTTTCCTTTTAAATTAAATATTTCAAATCAATAATCAATAATCAGATGATTCCCAGATCGGGTGGAGCATTGTCAAGAGGCGTCACTTAATAACCCTTTCTTACAGATAAAAATCTGTTGTTGACAGAATCATCCTTTCTCTCATATCGAAAATTCATATTCAATTAC
This sequence comes from Apium graveolens, assembly GCF_009905375.1. Classification (NCBI taxonomy): domain Eukaryota; kingdom Viridiplantae; phylum Streptophyta; class Magnoliopsida; order Apiales; family Apiaceae; genus Apium; species Apium graveolens. Next base: position 223,521,631 of record NC_133655.1, on the reverse strand, counting down.
GTGTTTCATAAACACAAGAATCTCATGATTGTATTCATAATATTATTATTAAGGTTATGAAACAATTTCACTATACTAGGTTGTCTAACAAACGCCTTATATTCATTTAAGTTCACCTAAATCTATCATCGCATAATAAACTAAGCATATATCATATATATAAACATGAATAAACATCAAGGTAGGCATGTTATATCATCTAGCATATTGGTCTAAGCATTATACATCTCTATGTATCACATGAAGCATTTAAAAGCAATTAAAACAGTCAAAAATAGCTTTAAAACACTTCATGGAATATAATCAGTTCAAAAGTTTTATATAAACTAAAATTTTATCACATCATTATATCCATCTCGGAAAAACGAATGCAACGATATATTGCACGCCCAAAACGGAGTTACGAAACTCCCAGAAATCAAATTTAAAATTAACAGACGGGCTGTAACGCATTACAGGAACGCGTTACAAGCCCTGTAACGCATTCTGGTAATGCGTTACAACCCTTTTAAGCCATTAAAAGGTGTAACTCATTCCGTGAATGCGCCACAGGGTGTAACGCATTCCCGGAATGCGCGACACCCCTTTCCTTGCAATTGCAGCAGCCGCCACCGTACCTGTCAACTGTAAAAAATACCCAGACGATCTACAACACTTGTAGAACCCAGATCAACATTCAAAATTATTCTGAGAAACGATTTCTCATCAGAAAAAATTAATCCATAATATAACTTGTAAAAATCATAATTAATTCATACAAGCACAGAAAATTCTGAAATTTTTACCACAGATCTATATGCATACAACCTGGCTCTAATACCATTGTTGGATTTTAATCGCAGCGGAGGCATGGCAAAACACTTTTACACATATAAAATCCAAATAAAAGCATATAAATCATGGTAAAAACATAGGGATCGATTACTAACCTTTAATATGCGATCCAAGACCAACGATCGGAGATCCTTAGCAGCTGCTCCTCAAACGTGAAGCACTCCACCGGTATCCACCAAGAAAACGACGTTAAGGAGGCAGAGGAGGTGGAGAGAATTAGGTTTTATAAAATTTTGGGATTAGAATTAAAATAGGGTTTATAATAGTATATTTATAGGCAAAATTTTCAGCTGAAATTTTCCCATAAATATTATTATTATTATCCCATTTATTATTCTCATTAATAATTAAAACACCTTTTAATTATTAATCCTTTTTCTAAACACTTTAGAAATAATTCTCTCTCTTAATTTAATTTCTAAAAAATTAAATCCTTAATTAATAATATTAAGAACTTTTCTTAATTAATTTATAATCAATTAAATCTCATTTAATCAATTATTAAATTTGACAATTAATTAATTATTTCACAAATAAATAATTATTAGCCATTATTAATTAATTCATCCACCATTAAATCATTCTCTTTTTATGGTGTGACCCTGTAGGTTCAATATTAAGCCGGTAGTAGAAATAAATAATAATAAAACTATTTTATCATTATTTATATAAATTCTATAATTTATTAAATATGATTAATTAATTAATCATATTTATTCTACATCGCGAGGGATACTTCTCAGCATATCGCGACTATCCGGATAATACGAATTCACTGCTTAGAATACCAAGAACCTATTCAGTGAATAGTTACCGTACAATAAACTCCTTCTACCCTACAATGTCCCGATTAAATACAAGGCATGGATCTCGTGTCAAGCCTATCTAATTTAATCACTTGCTTACCATTTACTATGCTTAGTTCTATGCAAATTAGAAACTCCTTTCTAATTTCATTCACTCTGGCCAGAGATTCCTGAACTAGCATAAGTGGATCAGCCTTGAACATTCGCTTTCTTCACTGGAAGGGGTAGATCCTTTATTGATCATACACTATCTTCGTGTACAAATTCCTATAACCAGTAGAGCCCTAATAATTGTCCCTGGAGACTAAGAACTAAACCAAAGCATAGTTCAGTGTACACAAGATGACTATGATGACCTCAAGTCTAAGGATACTTGTACAACTATCACTATGTGAACAACTGCTGACACGTGAGTGAACTCCATCAGTTGTTCAGCTGGGCGAGTCATGTTCAGTGAACTTATTCTATAATAAGCACCTACATACTAGCTATAGTGTCACCACACAAATGTCTATGAGAACAGACATCCTTCATAATGAAGCAAACATAGTATGTACCGATCTCTGCGGATTATTAATTACCAGTTAGTAATCCTACGACCAGGAACTATTTAAGTTTAGAGTTATCATCTTTTAGGTCTCACTATTATGATCTCATCATAATCCATAAAAAGCTTTACTCTAAACTATGGTATATCTTATTTAAACACTTAAATAGATAAAGCCCGTAATAAAAACAAAACAAGTCTTTTATTAATATCAATGAAATCAAAACAGATTACACAGGAAGTTATTCCTAAATCCTAATACATGATTGGACTTAGGACATATTCCTTTCAGCTGATGCGTTCATCGGATGACCGTTGCCGGGTTTAATGTTGAAGGTCATAGTTTTGAGGATTATCTGCGAGATTTGGCAGCCTCATAGAACAGTGGATTTTGAAGGCGGGGAATGCCTCGTGGATTGATGTAATAGTTTATGTGTTACTTTTAGTTGTCCTTGGTTTCTATGAACTATGTCTGAAGTTTGTATTTGGGATTTTATACTCTTTTTCGAAGTATTTGCTTTATTTTATCTACGAATATTTGCCCTTGCTTTTAGTTTATAAGAATTTTGTTTGTCGTTGGGTAGCAGTTTGCTTTTAGTTTACAAGAATTTTGTTGTCTGATTATTCGACGTGTATTTTGGAGTAGATAATTTTTGTTCCGTGCTAAGATTTTTAGCTCCCATTCTGCTCCCTTCCCTTTCTTTTTTTTCATTTTTTTTGTAAAAAAAGTAGATAGATAACGAAACTTGTTTCTTCCTAAAATAACTTAGAAGCTTTCATTGTCATAAATTAAGCATCTCTCGATGAGGATCTCATAACGACCCTCATTGCATCGAGGGTTGGTTTTTGGTATGGCAATTGTAGCATTAGGGTTTCAAACATTACAAATAAAAGTGAATTACTGATAGAATTTCTTGAGGTGAATTCCGTTCCAGGCGTTCTTGATTGGCTGACCATCGAGGTGTGAGAGATCATAAGTCCTCACGCTGACAACCTTCGAAACTCGATACGGGCCTTCCGATGTTGGCTTAAGCTTTCCTGAAACAGTGGGCTGTGGTGCAGCGGAATCTCGAAGGACGAGGTCATCAACCCTGAAGCTCTTGGTTTTGACTTTCTTGTTAAAGTATTTCACAGTCTTTTCCTGCTGTGCGATCATGCGGAGTCGAGACTCCTCTCTTGTTTCTTCAATCAAATTGTTGTGAAAGCACAAACCCTCGAGTGTGAGTGAAGGATCGAATATTTCGACTCGTGGGAAAATTAGGCTTAACTCGACGGGTAGGACGACATCGATGCCATATGCGAGGCGGAATGGAGTTTCACCTGTTGCGCTCCGGGGTGTCGTCCTTAGGACGATAGAACATTCGGGAGCTCATCAACCCAAAAATGGAAAATTTCTTCAATTCTTTTCTTTAGTCCTTGTAGGATGGTTCTATTCGTTACTTCTGCGAGCCCATTGGCCTGTGGGTATACAACTAAGGCCTTGATGTGCTGGATTTTTAGCTCCTCTAGAGCATTCTCAAACTACACTCCCACAAATTATGTGCCATTATTGGAAACCAAAATACTTGGGATTCCAAAGAGAAATACCACATACTCCATGAAGAACTCAATCATTTCTATCTCTCTGATCTTGAAAAGGGGCTTTACCTCGACCCACTTTGTTGCGTAATCCACCACAACCACGATATATTGGCACTGGTTTTTGGACTTTGGAAAGGGCCCTACAATATCTATCCCCCACTAAAAAAAGGGGCATGGAACGAGTATTGAGTTGAGCTTAGTCGTGGGACGATGGCTTACATTCCCATGTAGTTGACATGCTTGGCACTTTCTAACATATTCCTCGCAATCTTTACGGATTGTAGGCCAATACAGTCCCTGTCTGATGATTTTAAGGGCCAGGTTCTTACAACCGAGGTGTTTACCGCAGATGCCAGTGTGTACCTCGACCATCGCTTGATGGGCTTCCTCTGAGAACAAGTAACGGAGCAGCGGTTCAGATAAAGCGCATCGATATAATGATGAGCCGATAACACAGTAGTTTCTTGCATTGAACATGAGTGAATGGGCCTCGATCTTTCCCTCGGGGAGTTTGTTGTCGATGATATAATCAAGGAATGGATTTCGCTAGTCGGGGCTATTCTGAATCTGATTAACATATAATTCATCGATGGCAGGGGCCGTTAAGATATCGACATATATTGGATCGAGATTGACATGAAAATTGGAGGATGCTAATTTGGCAAGGGAATCTGCCCACTGGTTTTCTTCTCTATCAACATTTGAGAGTCTCCATGAAGGGAATTTCTTAAGGAGCTCATGTGTTCGTGCAAGGTATTGAGCCATCATTTTATTGCGTGCCTTGAACTCCCCACTTATTTGTTTAGAGACTAGTTATGAATCTCGAAATATATCGATGATCTCGGCCTCGAGGTCCGCTGCCAGCTTTAAATCTGCGATAAGTGGCTCATATTCGGCTACGTTGTTTGTAGCTGGGAATTCGAATTTTAGGGTTTGTTGGATGTTAAATCCCTCTGGGCTGATTAAGATGACTCCTGATCCTCCTGAGTCGGTAGTCGAGGATCCATCGACAAATAACAATCATGGTCTTAAATGATTTTCGTCGGAGTTCTGAGCTTTGGCTTTGAATTGACATTCGACAACAAAATCCGAAAGGATCTGAGCTTTGATTGCAGTTCGAGGTTTATACTCGATGTAAAATTGACTTAGCTCGATGGTCCATGCAGCGAGTCTTCCCGTCATGTCAGGTTTGTGTAGGATTCTGTTCAGAGGTTGATTCGTGAGCACATGAATCTCCCTTGCTTGGAAATAGTGTCGCAATTTTCGGCTGGCGACAACTAGAGTATAGACTTACTTCTCGACCTATGGATATCTAATCTCCGCATCCCGAAGTGAGTGACTAATATAGTACACCGGGATTTCTTTTCCTTCATCAACCCGAACTAAGACTACCGCGACGGTTTAGTCGGAGGCTGAGAGATATACCCGCAACGGCTCGCCTGGTAAAGGCCAAGTGAGGATGGGTGGATTTGTTAGGAATGTTTTTAACTCAGAGAAATTCTTTTCACAGTCATCGTTCTATTCAAAGTGTGAAGATTTGGAAGCTTTCTTCATTGCTGAGAAAAAGGGGAGGCATCTTTTTGACGATTGGGGGATAAACCTTCGGAGTGCGGTGATATAACCAATTAGTTTTTGTAAATCCTTAACGGATCTTGGTTTCTCCATTTCCAATATTGCTTTTATCTGAGATGGATCTGCTTCGATACCTCTTTGGGTAACTAAGAAACCAAGGAATTTCCCCGCGGTAAGACCGAACGAGCACTTGGCAGGGTTTAGCCGCATATTGTTGTTTCTCGCATTTTCAAATATTTCACGAAGGTCAGACACGTGGTTAGAGGAAAGCCTCGATTTTGTAATTATGTCATCGACATATATCAGCATATTTCTCCCAATTTGTGAGGCGAATATTTTATCCATCATCTGTTGAAATGTGGCCCCACATTAATTAAACTGAAAGGCATCACTCGGTAGCCGAAGACTCCCCGGTGCGTGATGAATGCAGTCTGTTGCCAATCTTAGGAGTCTATTTTAATCTGGTTGTACCCTAAAAAGGCATCCATAAAAGAGAGGAGTTCATTTCCAGCTGTCGCATCAATGAGTTGGTCGATGTTTGGCAGTGCGTAAAAGTCTTTGGGGCAAGATTTATTCACATCCGAATAATCGATGTACATTCTCCACTTTCCATTACTTTTCTTGACCAGGACCACGTTCGAGATCCATGTGGGGAATTGTACCGGTTCAATAAAACCGGCTTCGAGTAGCCTGTCAATCTCTTGGTCGATGGCTGTTCTTTTCTCGGCGGAGAATGTTCGGTGTTTCTGCCTTACTGGCTTGATGTTTTTGCTGTTGTGTAATGAGTGTAGAGCGACGACCTCCGGGATCCCATGCATGTCCTTGGGATCCCAGACGAAAATGTTAGAGAACTCTCGGATAAAGTTTGTGATATCTTTCTTTAATAGTTCAGGGAGATTTTTTCCAATTCTTGTAGTTTTTTCAGGGTTTCCTTCAAATACTTCAACTTCTTCGGTTTCTTCGACAGAAGAGCAAGAGAGTTGCTGGTGGGTGAGTCGACGAGCGCTCTGGGGTCGATGTCAAGCACTTGGTTGGCCTCAAGCTCCTCATCTGTCTTTTTTCTTGGACATACTGTGGTTAAGTAGCACTGTCTTGCTGTTGCCTGGTCACCGGTCATTTCTCCTACACCAAAGTCTGTGGGGAATTTCATTTTCAAATGGGAGATGAAAGTGATAGCTCGGAGTGCGGTGATCGTTGTTCGCCCCAATATGGCTTTGAAGCTAGAGGAGGCAGTGAACACATGAAATTTGACCATCTTCCAAGTTTTGCACGGTAGAGGACCAAAAAGCACCGGCATATCGATAGTTCCTACCATGTGAACTTCATTTCCCGTGAAACCGTACAACGGTATTCGAGAGTTCTCAAGTCTTCGATCCCCGATGTCCATTTGGGAGAAAGCATGATGGTATAAGACGTCGACGGAGCTGCCATTGTCAACTAGCATTTTCTTAACTATGTTGTTTCCCACTCGCGTGGTAATGACAAGGGCGTCCTGATGGCCTTCGATGAGACCGGGACCGTAGTCGTCATCAGAGAAAGAGATGACCAGGGAGGGATTCGCTCGAGGGCGTTTAACTGTCGAGGGATTGATATTAAAAATTTCTCGGGCATAAAGCTTACGAGAGTTATGAGAAAGGCTCCTGGCGGCTATACCGCCAAAGATGATGTCGATGACACAGTCTTCCTTATCTCGATGGTGGCGTCTAGGCGCATCATCTTGTTGTACATAGTGGACAAGTTGTCCTCGGTGAATCTTTCCTTCGATGAGGTTACTGAGTTGAAAGCATTGCTCTGTTTTATGGCCAGTGTCTTCATGATAATCACAATATCTGGAGCTTAGGGGTCTGCCAGGTTTCATGGGTCTTAGAGGACGGTAATCTGGCTCCGTTTTTAGTATCGCTAAAATTGTCGCCTTCTCGGCGTTGAGTTTAATAAACTCTTTCTCAGGTCGATTACGGGGCTGCCTGTAATAACCCCAATTTTTGGGAAATTTTTGAAACCCTTATGAATAGTGTTTTTGCTGAATGAGAAAACTTTTTATGCCACACTATGTAGGGGTTCTGATATGGATATTCTGAGATTTTATTAGTACTTTATATGGGATATAAGTGTATGTAAAGATCGTCAGAATCCAAATCCGAACACTTTGATTTTTCCCGGAAATACACTAGATACGGAAAGAACTGAGAAAAAGGTAACAGGATAAAAAGGATTTAAATTAAAGGATTATAGGAGAGGATCATAAAAGGAATATAATATATTGAGAAAGGTTAAGGGAACCTAAGTAATAAGATCCCGGGTTTGATCCTTCAAACGATAAACGAAAACGAAAGTTAAGCGAATCGTATAACAGATCAGCGGTCATTAGGCAAACAATTAGGAAGTTAATGAAAGGGATTAGAGAGGGTGATGTCACCCAACCAATGAGAAGGGGACAAGGAGGGAAAGATGACATCATAGCATGACATAGGCATGACATATGAGGGGAGGAGGTGTGGATGAATTATAACCACACAAAAATCAAGGTTAAATTGGTAATTAACCAAAAACAAAACAAAACTACAACCAACCAAAAGCAAAACAAAGCAAAACACAAAAGTCTCTCTTTCTTCTACATCTTGCTCTCGGCTTTTTGAAGAAATGCAAGGATGGGAATTTCAAAACCCTAGCTACACACCTTCAAAAATCAAGAGGTTTGTTTCTTTAGCTTCCATAATTCATAGCTTAGATGAGCCATAAGTTTAAGCTCAAGATTCCATGATTTTCATAGCTAATTAATTCACCAAAGATTAGGGTGAATAGTGTTTTCAAATTTTTAACTTTGTATTCTTGATTTCATTTGCAAGATCAAGGTTATATAAGGATAGATCAAGGTTCTTTGAGGCTCCCTAGTAACTTTTCACCCTCCAAGGAAGGTATAACTTCTCAAACCCTTAGTCTTAAGTTTTGTTGGTTTGGATTTCATAATGTTTAGATGATGGGTTAGTGTAATGAGTGTGTACTCATGATAGAGCTTTGTTTAGTAAGTGGTTTTGTTGAATTTGGAGTTAGGAGTGATGCTTGTTAGATTTGAAGTTCTTGGTCACATTTTTGACTTGGTTTAGATGAATAAATTGGTAATATTGAGTTGATTTGGGGCTGTTGTAATGTAGTTTAGATGGAGGTTTGATTGGGTTGTGAATTGGAGTTGAATTGTGGTTGGTTTTGAATGGTTTAAATTTGGGAAATCGCGTAAACATAGCCGTCGTAACGTCCGATTTTCTTTAGACTGTTTTTGTGCATAACATTAGGACCCGAGAACCCCCTGCTAGATGTTGACCATTGCCATGTTTAGATAGCTCATGTTACGAGCTTCGTTTTGATATGTAGTCGTTCGATTCCGATGCACGATTTAGGAGAAATGACCGTTTCAAATAACGGCGTTTCGCGAACGAAACATTTCCCCTCGCCTTACTTTGAAACATAGGTTAATGACCAAAAAGGGTTAATTAATGTATGAAACATTTATGGTAAGTGTGTTAGGCAGTTGGTAAGACACTCGCGAAGGAATTGCCTTAAAACTCGTAAAGGTTAAATTATTAAAAATGGTGGAGCCGAGGGTACCCGAGTGACTTAAGAGAATCAATAAGCGCAAAACAAGCGTTAGAGTCTATGTTAGTTAAAGTATAGATTTACAAGTGACTTTGGTTTAATTCCAACTTACTTGTTGTTTATAGGTTACCAGACTCGTCCCGAGCCTTTTATCACCCCAAGTCGCTCAGGCAAGTTTTCTACCCGTTATAACTGTTGTTGTGATGTATATGTGTATATGCATGATCTTGCGATAAATGCATATTTGTTATTAGCAAATTCTTGCGATATATTGTAGCATGTGATATGGTATATATGCATGCCTGTTTCATATTCTTGATTTATATATATCTGTTGGTTCAATTCTTATAGTTGCATAATACCTATGCTAGAAATAAGCAGTAGTTGCGTATACCCTTAGTATAGGGGACCCAGGGTGAACATATTTCTAAATTGGGAGTCGATGTTCCCGAGTATATTATATATATATATTTATTTATTTATTTATATATATATGGTTATAGTTTTCAAAACTATTAATCGAATAAGGTTTATTCGATAACTTTAACTTTATTTTATTATTGAATATTATTTGAATATTCATTCGAGGGCTTATGAGACAAGGTTAGATATATGAGATCACCTTGTAACGATATTTTTATACAGTTATACACCGGAACTCTGTGTGTATTATGCATGGAAGAGGACTTCCCATATTTTGAAAAGTATATATGTATATATACTGAATATTTTGCGACTTCATCGCATTAAGATATCAAACTTGGTTCATTTCTTTTGACCAAGACTTTCATGAGTACTATGAGAAGGCTCATATTTTGTTAATCATTATACATATTATTTTGGTGGGCTTACTGCTCACCCTTGCTTCCTTCTTTCATCACACAACAACAGATAGAAAAGATGAACAGGACCAAGCTCCCGATTCGTAAGCGATTAGGAAACGTTCCGCAGTTTCCTATAGGCGTTGATGTCGCTGTAGCTGAGGTAGGAACTACCAATAGGCTAGGCTTTCAACTTTTAATGTACCAGACTTATGTATCTTTATCAATTGTAATAATGGCAAAGAAAATGTAAATTTATTCAGAAAACCTTTTAAGGTGTATTGGCAGATAATTGTGGAATAAAATGACTTATGATTATTTTTGGATGTTCATCTCTGAGACTATAACTTGTGGTGTGTCTGTTTATTGTGGGGTCACAGTACAGAGTAGTTGATTAATTATTAAGATTGGGTGTTATTAAGGGAAATGGAACTCGTGACAACCCGGATCCCTGACCCCGGATTTGGGGGTGTTACAGAAGTGGTATCAGAGCCAAGCGTTATAAACCTCAGAGATGATGTGACGTTAAGATAATAAGTTCACTAAGATAATAAGAACTCTTGCCAAGTTCATAGTCGGGCTACCTAACGTAGTACAGACAGTTAAAACCCTTATGGGAACCCTTATAAATATCGTGATAGTAGCGTAGTTCGTTATCGTATATGGTAGTGGGACTCTGAACCCTGAGGTTGAGAAGTGACAGCGTGATGATGTTTTATTACTAATTGGAGATCGGATTGTGGATCCGATAGAGCGTCCTAACGCAGGACCGGATGATGTTCATATTGAGGATGTAGCGGTTGAGGATGTTGTCCTAGAAGGGATAGTTGCTGAGGAGGATCCCATGGAGGATCCTGACAAGAATGAAAAAGGACCACTGATGAATTGATGACCATGGTTAGGTCGACTACCAGAGGTAGGATTGGTCGGTCACTACCGGAGGTTCGTTCAAGTTTGTAAAGATAGTAGCCCCCTTCAACGCGGCTTACTCGTAAGACTGAGAAGTTTGAATGGACAGAGAAATGCGAGAACAGCTTTCAAGAACTGAAGCAAAGATTGGTGATGGCCCCTATGTTGGCATTGCCGGATGGAAAAAGGAGATTTTGTGATTTGTATTGACGCTTTGCATAAGGAATTAGGGTGCTTCTTATATAGCACAACAAGGTAATCGCGTTCGCGTCAAGATAATTAAGGGAATATAAAATTCGATATCCCCACCCATGAGCTTGGGCTCGTGGCAATAGTTTTGCCCTAAAGATTGGAGGCACTACTTGTATGGAGAGAAGTGCGAGATTTACACAAGCCATAAGTGCTCTAGTGCATTTTCACGCAGAAAGAGCTCCACATGCGCCAGAGGAGGTGGTTAGAGCTAATCAAGGATTACGATTATGAGATTCTTTATCATCCAGGGAAAGCCAAAATGGTGGCTAATGCCCTTAGTATAAAGGAGAGACTCAAGATGAAAATGTCTTTGGGAAATCTGATAAGAGATTTTGAGAAAATGGAAATAGAAGTGAAGGTAACCGGAGCTGTACCGAAACGCTGTTTGAGATTACAATACAGTCCGAATTATCGGAAAAGAACATATTGTGCCAGAAAAAGTGATGAATGAAGGCAGAGAGCCAACAATTAGATAAAAGATTAATACCGAGAAAAATGATAAGGGAATAATGAGGTATTCCTACAGAATTTGAGTTCCAAACGTTCAAGAGCTTAAAGATGAAATCTTAGATGAAAGCTAGTTTGAGGAATAAGATTTAGAGCAAACCCTGAACGTGATAGTCAGGGAGATCGCCATCAAGATAAAAAGGAACCCATAACATAATAAAGTGGAAAACAAGGATTTTTAACGTATAAGATAACCCCGATTATGGGAGAAGGTTGGAACATTTCATACTAAGGAAACAGAAAGTCGAGTAAGGAAAGGAGACCCGAGACGGTACTCCTATACGGTAATTCATGGACCTGTCTCAAGAGAACTTAGACTATTATCCCTAACCACCACCTTGAGGAGACAGTGCGGTGAGAAATTCTTTCAGGACCTTTAAGTCGCTAAGCTCTCAGAGTTCCAAGGAACAAGCTGGCCCAGCCGAGGCAAGGGCCTGGCTAAAGGAAATAGAGGAATCATTTGAGATTCTAAATGATTGACGAATCACAAAAGAATGTTTTTGTCACTTACCCTCCTAAGAGAGAGACCACCCGCTGGTGAAAGGCCAAGGAAGGCACGAAGCAAGAGATTATAATAAACTGATTTAAGTTCAGTCAATTGTTTTCGGGAAAGTAATTCCCAAAGATAAGGAGATAGTGTAAAAGCTTTAGAGCCAGAACAAAGGCAGACGAGTATGATAAATTATGAATCTAAGTTATAAAAGTTGTCAAGATTCGTTCTGAGGACATGAATCCAGAATGACGGGATGTATGAAATCAATGCTTATGTGGTGTTGGTTCGTGAAATAATGATAAGAGAGAGGAAAATATAAAGAAACTGAAGTGGAAATGAATATAAAGGCAATAGAGTTTGAGGTATGATAAGGGAGTTGGGTATGAGGAAACCCTAAAGACTCGTAGCAATAGAAATAGAAAAGTATGTAATTGTCAGGATGAGGGTGATTCACCATGAGTTAAAGTTGATGATCGAAGGAATAAGAGATACATATAGTTTACCCCCTGTAAGTTGGGAGGATTTGAGGAAACCTTGAGATAAATTGAAGGATAAATAATGAGACGCAGATAGACTGAGGAGAGAAGGAAGTAAGAAATTAGGAAAATTGGATGAAGGAAGTGACCTTCAAGAATGTGAAGTGTAAGACCGGTGGCTTTATACCCAGAAAGGGAGACGCCAGATATGAAGGATATCCCAACATTGAGGTGACTGTTGAGATAAACAACAAAAGTAAATAAGGAATTATTAAGAAGAGGTTCACGTTGAAAACGACCAATATCTTCCAGAACATCCTCGTTATCGTTACCAAATTAGGCAAGAAAAGCGGATAACCGTTGTTATCTTTTGGAGGCCATATTGATTGACCTCATCTTGAATACAGATGTTATTGTGAAAATTAGGCATATACTATCGAGGTGGGAATGATTGAATAAGACACCCTTATCAGGGATATATGACTTAATTTATCCATGGAAGGATGCATGTATTTTTTTTTAAAGGTGGAATTAAGGATAGAACATCGGTAACTTAAAACGAATCCTAGGGGAATGCATAAAGGTTGGCATTTCACCCTTAATAGGGACATCATGAGTTTTGACAGTATGAATTAGGAAAGGATTAAGGTAATAACGACCTTTAAGGATCAGTGGAGAAATTTTTCAGAAGTATATAGACTATGATTCTGGTATTAATAAATGGTATCTTGATATGCCCTGTGCCTAGGGTGTACCTGATAAAGGATTTAAGGATAACCTTAAGAGTTTTACAAGGAGAAAGGTAATATTCAAAATTCTCAAGAATAGAAATGTTGATAAAGGAAATATGACGTAATTATAATGATGCCAAGTGGGGCACGTGTTAAACCACGAGAAGGTATGGATCGAACCAGTAATGGTCGAAATTGTTCAGGGCAATTAGTACTTAAGATAAAAGATGTTCTAATTATGATTGAGAGTCAGTCATGACAGTGATTAACCTCTAAAGACTGACGCAATAACTTATGGAAAAATGGTGATTTTTTTTTACTCATCAGATTTTAAGGAAAACATCTTCACATAAGCTGTGACATTGACTGTAAGGAAATTTTACTATCAGGAAAGGCCAAAGAGGTGGCCGACACTTTAAAGGTAAGGGGATAATTATAGGCGCTTGTGCCAAAGGAATACAGTGATGATGGTTAAAGCTATGAAGGTTGTATTATGGTTTGGAAGATTGACATTCCTTCTGATGACTGTGCAATACCCAGCCGTAATAGTAGTTGGTAAAGGTTTAATTCGTGTAATCGCCATGAGCGGGCTATCTATCTTAGAAGGTACTATCTTGAGAATGAGCCTGGACCATGTTTCAAAAGGACTAAACGAACCTTTGAGTTAAGTCTTCTATCGAAGGCATATGATTAAGAATGGTATTAACCTGCTATCATTACTTTGATTGAAACTCTTCTGCAATTTTATCTACTTCATGTCATGAAAGTACGTCAGAGTTTGGAGTGTTCTTCATGAATTGTGACTGGTGGTTATGTTAACTCCTTAGGAGAATTAGATACGAGATGTATGGACTCCGTATGGTTAGCTATTAAGACTTCATGGAAAATGAATGACTACAGTAGGTCAGTGGTGGACCATAGTAAGGCAGCAATGATTCTGCGAGTAATGAGCTGATTACAACCGTGAGAGTTGTATTGGAATGGGTGTTGAGATTGAGTACCACTAATCGGGTCATGGTAGTGTATAAGTTATCATTGATAGACTAATTAAGTAGAGTATCTACCTATTGAATATTATTCTTTCTTATCAATAGAGAGTCGTATTACTATACGAGGAAGGTTGCGGTGCAAGCATAGAATTCTATTAACGATGATGTATAAAATGAGATTCCAGATTCGATTTTCGATGTCGAGGGAGTTTCATAGGTGATTGAGTATAAGCTCGAGGAAGAGCATGGGTCCGTAGAATGATGGGTGGAATAATAAATATTTAGGCATGTGAAATACGATGCTATAATACTTGATGTTGATATAAATACATATATGTTTTGTTCTCCTATGACAGACCTCTATAGTTCAGAGGTAGATTCCAAGCCAGATATTTTATGGCAATAAAATTTTTGGTACGTATATACAATTCTCTTCAATTCGTTCTTTTCTCTTCTTTTTATTTCATATAAGCTGAGAAGAACAACCCTTCCAGAAGGGGAGGTATTGTCGAATGACTATCTATCTGTGTGATAGAAGCCTAGTAGGATACCATCTATTGTTTAATTGCTTGTCAAGTACTAAAGGCTGGCCACCTGCTGTACTAACTATGCAATATAACAAGTGTTCATGATCATAGTGATCTCTCAATAAATTCATTTACTTCTATCTGATTGATCAAACTTTAGGAAATAGAAACAGCTGAAAAAGGATAATAAAATTGTGATAGTATTCGGGATGGGAACACATTCGTGATACTAAGGTTGACGTGGTTATTAAAAGGTTATAGAACGCTAACGAGCAAAAGTATAACCAGTATAATATTAGGAACGGAAGGTGATAGCGATTACGAACTGGAAAAGAATGGGTATTGAGAAGCAAAAGCTATAATGTTATAAGCTATGATGAGAGTCTGTGCAATAGACTTGAAAGAATTTGGAATGATCACTTAACACGGATTAAGTTATCTTACGACAATAGATCATATGTCATTATCGAGATGTCGCCTTATGAGATCCTTGAGGGAAGACAATGTCGATCTCCCTTATGTTAGGATGAAGTTGTAGAGCGCAAGATGCTCGGACCCGCAGTAGTCCAAAGGACCAGGGATATAATAGATCTAATCAGAGGACGGCTGGTAGTAACCCAAGATGGACATAAGAGGTATGCTGATCTGAATCAAAAAGGGCAAATATTATGAAATAGAGGGCCTAGTAATGTTATAGGTATCCCCTTGGAAACCCTTGGAAAGGATTGATGAGGTTCGGAAAGAAAGGAAAGCTAAGTCTACAATTTGTTGGACCCTTGGATATATTAAGACGTTTGGGAAGTTAGCATATGAGCTAGCCCTACCCCCGAACCTGTAGCAAGTTCATAACGTGTTCCACGTATCAATGTTAAGGAAGTGTAATTCGGATGCCAGACAAATAGGGGCATACGAGCGCATAGACATGCAACCAGACGTAACCTATATGGAGCAACCAGGAAGGTTATAGAGTGAAAAGGAACAAGTGCTTAAGAGAAGGATTATCAAACTAGGCAGAGTTTGGTGGTAGGACCACAACGTGGGAAAATTTACTTGAGAGTTAGAAAGTGCAATGCTAAGAGAGTATCCCTATTCATTTTCTATCTGATTCCGGGACGGAATCCTTTTAAGGAGGGGAGACTGTAATAACCCCAATTTTTGGGAAAATTTTGAAACCCTTATGAATAGTGTTTTTGCTGAATGAGAAAACTTTTCATGCCACACTATGTAGGGGTTCTGATATGGATATTCTGAGATTTTATTAGTACTTTATATGGGATATAAGTGTATGTAAAGATCGTCAGAATCCAAATCCGAACACTTTGATTTTTCCCGGAAATACACTAGATACGGAAAGAACTGAGAAAAAGGTAACAGGATAAAAAGGATTTAAATTAAAGGATTATAGGAGAGGATCATAAAAGGAATATAATATATTGAGAAAGGTTAAGGGAACCTAAGTAATAAGATCCCGGGTATGATCCTTCAAACGATAAACGAAAACGAAAGTTAAGCGAACCGTATAACAGATCAGCGGTCATTAGGCAAACAATTAGGAAGTTAATCAAAGGGATTAGAGAGGGTGATGTCACCCAACCAATGAGAAGGGGACAAGGAGGGAAAGATGATATCACAGCATGACATAGGCATGACATATGAGGGGAGGAGGTGTGGATGAATTATAACCACACAAAAATCAAGGTTAAATTGGTAATTAACCAAAAACAAAACAAAACTACAACCAACCAAAAGCAAAACAAAGCAAAACACAAAAATCTCTCTTTCTTCTACATCTTGCTCTCGGCTTTTTGAAGAAATGCAAGGATGGGAATTTCAAAACCCTAGCTACACACCTTCAAAAATCAAGAGGTTTGTTTCTTTAGCTTCCATAATTCATAGCTTAGATGAGCCATAAGTTTAAGCTCAAGATTCCATGATTTTCATAGCTAATTAATTCACCAAATATTAGGGTGAATAGTGTTTTCAAATTTTTAACTTTGTGTTCTTGATTTCATTTGCAAGATCAAGGTTATATAAGGATAGATCAAGGTTCTTTGAGGCTCCCTAGTAACTTTTCACCCTCCAAGGAAGGTATAACTTCTCAAACCCTTAGTCTTAAGTTTTGTTGGTTTGGATTTCATAATGTTTAGATGATGGGTTAGTGTAATGAGTGTGTACTCATGATAGAGCTTTGTTTAGTAAGTGGTTTTGTTGAATTTGGAGTTAGGAGTGATGCTTGTTAGATTTGAAGTTCTTGGTCACATTTTTGACTTGGTTTAGATGAATAAATTGGTAATATTGAGTTGATTTGGGGCTGTTGTAATGTAGTTTAGATGGAGGTTTGATTGGGTTGTGAATTGGAGTTGAATTGTGGTTGGTTTTGAATGGTTTAAATTTGGGAAATCGCGTAAACATAGCCGTCGTAACGTCCGATTTTCTTTAGACTGTTTTTGTGCATAACATTAGGACCCGAGAACCCCCTGCTAGATGTTTACCATTGCCATGTTTAGATAGCTCATGTTACGAGCTTCGTTTTGATATGTAGTTCGTTCGATTCCGATGCACGGTTTAGGAGAAATGACCGTTTCAAATAACGGCGTTTCGCGAACGAAACATTTCCCCTCGCCTTACTTTGAAACATAGGTTAACGACCAAAAAGGGTTAATTAATGTATGAAACATTTATGGTAAGTGTGTTAGGCAGTTGGTAAGACACTCGCGAAGGAATCGCCTTAAAACTCGTAAAGGTTAAATTATTAAAAATGGTGGAGCCGAGGGTACCCGAGTTACTTAAGAGAATCAATAAGCGCAAAACAAGCGTTAGAGTCTAAGTTAGTTAAAGTATAGATTTACAAGTGACTTTGGTTTAATTCCAACTTACTTGTTGTTTATAGGTTACCAGACTCGTCCCGAGCCTTTTATCACCCCAAGTCGCTTAGGCAAGTTTTCTACCCGTTATAACTGTTGTTGTGATGTATATGTGTATATGCATGATCTTGCGATAAATGCATATTTGTTATTAGCAAATTCTTGCGATATATTGTAGCATGTGATATGGTATATATGCATGCCTGTTTCATATTCTTGATTTATATATATCTGTTGGTTCAATGCTTATAGTTGCATAATACATATGCTAGAAATAAGCAGTAGTTGCGTATACCCTTAGTATAGGGGACCCAGGGTGAACATATTTCTAAACCGGGAGTCGATGTTCCCGAGTATATTATATATATATATATTTTTATATATATATGGTTATAGTTTTCAAAACTATTAATCGAATAAGGTTTATTCGATAACTTTAACTTTATTTTATTATTGAATATTATTTGAATATTCATTCGAGGGCTTATGACTCCTTTTATATTATTTATTGAATATTATTTGAATATTCATTCGATGGCTTATGACTCAGTTTATATTATTTAATGAATATTATTTGAATATTCATTTGAGGATCTATGACTCCGATTATTTGTTGAAATATATTCTTTATTTTATTAAAGAATAAGGTGTCGATAATCAAACTTATCTTTGATTATTCAAATAAAGATAGTACTTTCGTATAAGTATATCTTTGGTTATTTAATACTCATTTCAAGTATAAGTCTTACAACTTCTACTTCAATTATTTGTATAAAGATTATTCTTATGGGAATATTATTTAAATAATAATATTCAGATATTTTCTAAATACATTGGGACTGATTTATCTTATTAAATCAGCATTACTCCAAACACTCTTTAAAGTGTTTCCGAGTCTTCAAAATGATTTTTAAAAGTTAGAGCGGATCCCAAAACTCATTTTTATATTTAAGATCTTCCTTTTAAAAAAGGGATTTAAATACTCGCTCAAAACCTGAGGGATCCGGCTCTATGGTATATTTTATATTCGCAACAAGGTTGCAGTTTTGGTAAATGAATTGATTACTTACCCAACGTTCGGGAAGTAAGTCCATCTATCGAGTCGGCATAAGCAACATGGGCTCAGTGGGCGTCCATGATAGTGTAAGTGGCTCAGTGGGAGTCCATCAAATGTATAAGTGGCTGAGTGGCAGTCCAGCATAAGGTCCTATTGCGACCAGGGTGATGACCAGTGGGGAATTCGTCCATCTACTAGTAGAAAAGGTTACTTATTGGTATCTTTGCCTGATCAGCAAGATATCAGGTTTATGCCAAAATTCTTTCCTTTCCAAATTTATTGGATATTGCAATTCTGTTCATACCTTACATGACAGAGGTTTTCAGGAAACGTATGTATATATATAGGTGTATATATATATCGGGACTTAATGAAGTATATCATAACTTTATTTCCTTCAAAATATTTCAAAGATTGAATCTATTCAAGTCTTATCTTGTAGTTTCATCAGTGTGATGAACTTTTGAAACTAATTATAACTTGAACGGTGGTAGTTCAAGTAGTATTTGGAAAAGATATAAGTATATTGGAGTATCTTGTAACTTCATCTTTTAAACTTATATCTAGTAAATGATTATCTTATGCATGACAAAGATTTTCAGAAAAACGTTGAGACAAGGTTAGATATATGAGATCACCTTGCAACGATATTTTTATACAGTTATACACCGGAACTCTGTGTGTATTATGCATGGAAGAGGACTTCCCATATTTTGAAAAGTATATATGTATATATACTGAATATTTTGCGACTTCATCGCATTAAGATATCAAACTTGGTTCATTTCTTTTGACCAAGACTTTCATGAGTACTATGAGAAGGCTCATATTTTGTTAATCATTATACATATTATTTTGGTGGGCTTACTGCTCACCCTTGCTTCCTTCTTTCATCACACAACAACAGATAGAAAAGATGAACAGGACCAAGCTCCCGATTCGTAAGCGATTAGGAAACGTTCCGCAGTTTCCTATAGGCGTTGATGTCGCTGTAGCTGAGGTAGGAACTACCAATAGGCTAGGCTTTCAACTTTTAATGTACCAGACTTATGTATCTTTATCAATTGTAATAATGGCAAAGAAAATGTAAATTTATTCAGAAAACCTTTTAAGGTGTATTGGCAGATAATTGTGGAATAAAATGACTTGTGATTATTTTTGGATGTTCATCTCTGAGACTATAACTTGTGGTGTGTCTGCTTATTGTGGGGTCACAGTACAGAGTAGTTGATTAATTATTAAGATTGGGTGTTATTAAGGGAAATGGAACTCGTGACAACCCGGATCCCCGACCCCGGATTTGGGGGTGTTACATTGCCAGTCCCTTTCTCTCCTATCCCTCGGGGGGTGATCAACTACACGCGGTGGTGGTGACCGGCGACGATCTGGGCGCCTTTCGCGTGCGGGCGATCGTGGACTGTAGCTACAGCGCTGTTCATATATTGATGAACGTCAGGGAGACTGGATGCAGCTTACTGCTTTTTGGAGCATCATGCAATGTTCTATATTCTGAAATGCAGCTTGAAGGGTTTTTAGCCGTTTCTCAAAAAATTCTTCTAGAGGTAGCCTGTGTCGAGATTTATCGATGCCCGCTGTCAGGATGTTGACGGCCATCTGCTCTATCAAATCAGGAATTTCCGCTATCTCCTCTGTGAACCGAGTTAAGAAGCTTCGGAGGCTCTCACCCGAACGTTGGTGCATTGTCATCAAGGACGTTGTGACTTTAATTTCTTTGTAATTATTGGAGAATCGAGCTTGGAGATTACTTTTTAGCGTTGTCCTCCGGGTCTTCATTGTTTTGTGCCTTTAACCTCTCAACCTTTTCGATATGAAGTCGCATGTCGCTTGAAAGCACCTTTTTGCCCTTGGATGTCTGGATCCATAATCGCTTATCTAATTTGAACTTTCTTTTCTTGTCTCGCTGATCTGCATTTGTTAAGTTCAGCGACTGATCATGAGAAGCTCCCTCCGGTGGGGAAATAAACATTTCGGTTTCAGAGTCGAATGTTGGGTGGTTCTTGCACGTCGTGGCTTTTAGGATCGGCGGCGATTTCTGTCGTCGGCTCCTTCACCTGAGTCGGTCCGGCTGTTGCCGGATCAATTTCTTTCACGATCATATCTTGGTTGGATCTTCAAAGTAAAGCTTCTTCTAGCGCCAAATGATAAGTCTCGGATATTATTAATATATAAGACTAATTTTTAAGAAGTTATTTTCTTTACTTAATTTGTCAACCCCTTTAAATGAGATTGTTTCTTTATATTTATAGGGAGTCACAAATGGACTATTTGTTACAAGATGGCCTCTTAGGCCTCTAAACAAATGTTACATGATTATATATCTAAGCCCTTTTGGGCCAATTTCTCTTTATTCCGGGTCTTGTGTCCTAGGTCCAACAAATACTAATTATCACGTGAGACCGAGACGTTTTATCTAGAGTTTATCACTTTGGAGAGTATTATTTTGGAGGGGTTCTACTGTACACACTTTTTTTGCACATAATCTCTTGTTTATGTGTAATTCAATCTTAAATTCTGACCACATGTAATCTGGCCGAGCCTTATAATACAGTAATGTTTTCTACATTTCAAGCGTTACACTTGCAACTATAGTACTAATATCTGGATACCTCATCAGAGCTACTAGTTCTATATGCGCTTATGACAAATCTTACACTAAATAGTGTACAGTTTCCATTTTGTAATCAAACTGTAAATTTGGGGAAAATTATACAATTGCACTATGTGTTCAATCAATCACCAGTACAGTACTACTGTTGTATGCAATTGTGGCAAGACAAGCCTAAAATAAAAGAAAGACGAGCACAAGCACATGCACATAAAGTGTTGCATGATTGGAGCAACTCAAACTTCATTGTTGTTGCCTTGGACTGATCTTATTACACAATCCAACATTTATTTAAATAAGGCCACATAATTAGTTATAAGCTCCCAAAGGTGTTAAGATTTCAATGTCTTAAAAGTTGGCTGGACTTGGCCTCTGGACCACAAAACAAAAATGAAGACAAATTGAGGAGCTCTAGATCAAATTAACATTATTAATTATCAGTTACTAGACCAATAAACATAAATCAGTAGTGAATGTTTCCAAGAAGTAAAACAGATGGAGCCAAACAGGAAAAGTCATTTGGCTCATAGCCTAGTGATACTCTCTTCTTTCCGAAATAAGATTTCCAGAGTAGTAGAGAGATTGCAGTAATGTATAATATTTAAATTTATGCAGACTATCTCGAAATAAAAGATAAAAACATTCTTTACAAGCATAACATCTAACAAACACATAATAAGTTAGAAAATTACATGCATTGATGCTATTATGAACATCCCACGCTTATCTTAGTTTAGTGTTTCTAATATATAGATTTGGCTCTGTCTTCACATAGGAAACATATCGTTTTCGCGAACAACTAATATCATACCGTTCAGAAAACCAAGTTTGAAGTAAAAAAAACTTCTAATTTAAATAAGATTAGGCCAACCGTGGGGATGAGGTGCCATGTTGACGGTCTTCAAATTTAGGGCAACTTTCTGATGACATTAGGGAAACTAGAAGATCAGAGAAAGCTTTTATAATGAATTTGTGGGTTTGTTTAGGGTTTAAGGTTAAGTAACAGAGTAGAAGCTCATGCAAGAATTCCCAATCAGCCTTTACGTCTATTACCCCGTGTGCTTCCGCCATTTCTTGCATTGATTTTCTGAAATCTTGTACAGGATCTGGAGAGTAGGTTTGGATGGCAATGCTATCGGGGACTAAAGCATTGTTTTGGTGGTCCTGGGGAGAGTTTGGTGATTCGACGATGGCGTTGGAGCGGCCAGGAGAGGAGAAAAAGAAGCGTTGGGAAGCAAATATAGTGGCCAAATCCGGAACTGAGTCATCGCCATCAGATGAAATGTCGGATGAATTAGAAAAGAAGTCATGATCTGCAGAGGACGTGAGATTTGATGTAGAAGTAGAGGTTGGATCACAGAGGGGATTAAAGTTCTTCATTAGCGTAGTTGAGGTTGTATGATCTTGGTCTTGATTAGTGTTTTGCGGTGAAGTATCAGGGAGAGTTGTAACAGGTAAACATTTTATGGTGGAGAAGCATTGTAGGTAAGGCTTCCAGGTGAAAGGAAACATTTCTTCAAGTTTATGCAATAAACAGAGAACAACTAGAGAGAGATAATTTTGTTTATATAGAGAAAGAATAGAAGGAAGAATGCACGTTTGATGAACTTAATGCGGAGCGTGCGTGCTTGGTTCTTAATACTTTTGTTTTATCTATGTGCACACTGCACATCTTCGTGGATGCAATTGACCACACTGAACTATTTGTTTATGTTAAATTTATTTTAAAAAATTCTGAACTCGTAGTTAATTGATGAATATTTATTTTTGAATTTTAACGATATTGATTATTGAAGGAAATAGTTTACATTTTTGAGTCCCCGACTACTTTTTTTTGTCTACGGCATGTAAGCCTTGTGTTGTGTGTTCATGTAATAGATGGAGAATATGATGCCATGAGTTGAGTTCTGTGTTTAGCTTAATTTGCACAGTATTAATTAGTTTATACTACCTTGTCAAGCTAAACTTGTCCCTCTCATTATTAAGACCATGAGCTACCTGCAGGAGGTGGTTAAATGACTTCTTAAGAACAAATCAACGAATAATATTACAAACAATCAAGGGCTGCAAGCAACTACTATATATGGCTAGTACTAATGGCATGGATGTACCATAGAATCTTGTTGACATCCATTAACTATTACCCAAAGACGAGCAAAGGCATAAACTCGCAAAAACTCCAAGAAAGCGCCACATCCATCTCAGCATTTGTAAATCTTGATACTAAAATTAAAACACCAATCTCTTCAAACAAATAGGTAGAAGAAGATAACGGTTTTCTTTGCCTTTTAAACTACAAATTTTTTGGAAGAATGACAACTTTATTGAAGGGACTGAATGCTAAAATTACTGATCAGCCAATATTTGAAGTGTGCCCATATTTAGACATTAATTTTCTATTACCAATCCCACAAGTATTTACAAGGGAAATGAATTGGGAATCATATGTTCCTCTGATTTGTGAAAGACAGTTTTGTCAATTCTCGGCTCAGAAATGCATCTCCTCCCCATCTTTTTGACTGCAAATCAGGTACAAGTACTAAATTCAGTACCTGTGCTAGCTAGCAAGGTCCTGGTAATTTAACTTAACTATTTCTCTGCTCCTTTTATTTAAATTCTAGTGTCTTGCATCAGTTGGGAAAGAATAAGATTCCCTCTCCTAGTACTCCTAGTCTAAAGTATACCAATATTAATCCATTTTCAACTGAAATCATATATGCGTCATAAAAATATATTCAGCACGCTAAGGATGTATATTTGCTGCAGAATGTGAATTTTCATATTGCTTGTCAAAATCTAGTATGCATCAGCCTATAAAATAAACTCATTTTTCCTAAATCGCTTGTTTGCTTGTTAGAATCTAGTGTGTATCAGCCTATAAATTAAACTCATTTTTTCCTAAATCGCTTGTGTATATGTGTAGCAGTAGCGGCCGCAGAAACTCAGAGTCCTATGTAGTTTTTTCCCAAATTACATTACATTGGCATGGGAAACGAGGACTGAACCCCAATGGCCGCCTCTGTTGATGCATGAGTGCATGGCATACATATAAGAACAATGCTCTGACTGTTTCAAACTTAAATGAATTTCAAAACCTAGTGCGTGCGTGCAGATGAATAGACAACAAATATAAAGTGAAATATATGCTAATTGAGTCTGTAGTATTAGTATTACTACACAATAAACTTAAACTTGTCCGACTTCAAGAGCTGGTGCTATGACAAACCACTCTTGTGACTACCTTTTTCACTCCAACATAGTTGCAATGGTACATAAATACCTGTCATCAATTATTAGTGTATGCTTATTATTAGCTCTATAGTACTCAGTTCAGTCATTTGCTTAGATGTTTTAGCAAATGCATTAATATTGTTAATCAGGAAGAAATAATCTAGCTGATAGTACAACAGCAGAAGTTCCGTAACTCGAACCATAACCATTTGAGCATTTTACTTTCTTTTTTTGTCATGGAGATATGCAATCTCTAGGGCTGAGCAAAACCGAACCGAAACCGAAAAACCGAACCGAACCGTGCTAATTCGGTTTGGTTCGGTCCTAAATTTTTCAGAAATTCGGTCTATTCGGTACCGAATAGACCGAATTAAAATTCGGTTCGGTTCGGTTCTTTTCACAAATATTTCGGTCCGGACCGAATAGACCGAATAGACCAAATCATAAATAGTATAATTTTGTATTATATATATTTTACATATATCTTAAAAATTATAATCAAAATTTTTAATTTGTAATTATATTTATGGAATATTAGAACTCTACATATCACATTACTTTAATTATATTTTAAAATTTATAATTTGTGATTTAATTTATAATGCAATTTTATTTTTGAAAAAAATTTCGGTCTATTCGGTCCAAAACCGGACCGAACCAAATTATTTCGGTTCGGTTCGGTCCGGTCCATAATATAACTTCGGTCCGATTCGGTCCAAGAAAAAATGACTATTCGGTTTTTCGGTCTATTCGCTTCGGTCCGGTTTTGGACCGAACCGACCGAATGCTCAGCCCTAGCAATCTCGAACAAGATTGTACCGAGATACAAAATAAGAATAAAGGAGTTGCTTTCATACAATAAAATTTATCATCTAACCGAAGGTCATGCATGATGGCCCCGAAATCTTAGACAATAACGTCTTAAGGTCTAAAGAGAGAACACCAAAAAATAAAATAAAAACACGATTACTTATCTAAAATCTATGCTCCACAAGACTACTTGTTGAAAGATTCAAAACTTTGATTTTGTAACCGGTCCATCTACCATCCTATTTAAATACCACACCTGAATAAGATAATGAAAGGATTCAATTATTTAACTATTGTCTTTAAGAAAGTAGATTCAATTAATACAAGTTTCGATTAAATTACTTAGTTATAAGATAGGTAGTAAGATTGATATTAAGTAATCTAACCAAAGGGAATACTTTGGTTAGATACATAAACTTTTGAATTATTTAAACATGAGCGAAACCTCGGAAACTCCATTATGTTGTAGTAAATAAGACTTAAAATTTAGTGTCGACCTGCACTAATGCTACAAAACAGGCTTCATCGAGAAACCTGAGAAACTCCAGCATCATGCAGCCGCGTCTTTCTTCACTTTCAATTTATTTTTTCATACGAACTAAAATTTGCAAAAGTTATTGAAGTGATTAGGAAATCATAACTAGTTGAACAAAAAAAAATGTGAATACCATTCACCAACTGTATCATTCAATAAATAGTCAAGTTCAGGAAAACATCTCAATTGTAAACAGTGGTATACTGTTCACTAATATCTCCTATTTCAACTGGCGTCCAAGTTGTAAGGAAAAAAAAGAATTGAACAATAGTTCTGGTATATACTATTCGCTCCTATGATAAATATTTTAGTTGCAACCTAAAAGTTCTCATTAAATTGTTGGGCAAATAAACTAAAACATAATTGAAGTGACCTAAAACTTGTAATTGGGTTACTAACTCAAAACACTTGCATTTACATAACTCAAAAAATTAAAACTTGCATTTAGGTCACAACCGTTAACATCATTAACATAATAAAAACTGAACTTTCAACTTACAAAACTGAACTCAACCCCACCAACTTGTATTTACATTACTAGATTAACAAAAACTTCTAAGTAGGGTTACTGAATAAAAGTAAACTTGTAAATGGGAATTAAATAAAAATAACATAATATTTAATATATATATATATGTTTGTGCATATATACACATAAACACACTATAAATTTAATATAATATACTTTTAAATTATTTAAATATTTAAATATAAAATATATTTATTCGGATTCGGATATTATCGGATATGAATATGCCTATATCCGAATCTGTATCCACAATCGTCGGATTCGAATACAGATAATATCTGTTTTGTTTCGGATACAGATAATATCCGCTTTATTTCGGATACGAATGCGGATTTTTCGGACGAATATCGGATTTTTTGAATTTTTTTAACAGCCCTACTTATTGGGACCAAAAAGTCATTTCAATCAGCTAACTATCAAGCACCAATATTATCTTTTTCATTTGGTCAAACATCTAATTTAATACAATAAGTTTTTATTTCAAAAGGCTAACTTCCAAACATAGCCTAAATCTAACCGTGAATACTATATATAATATAATATTTAAAACACGATTTTCATTTTAATGATTTTCAATAAATACAATTTTGATTTCAATTTTTATTTTTAATATTAAAAACTAAATTATTAATTTAATTGAGTACATAAATGTATATAAATAAAAATATGTGTTATTTTATTTTATTTTTGACTTTGATTACCGCATTGCAAGTTGACCATCAGTTCAATTATTTAATTGCAACTTTTTAACAGTTCAGTGAGTTAATTGCAAGTTTATATTAGTTCAATTAGTCGAGTGCAAACTTTTTAAGTTCAGTTACCCAGTTACAAGTTTTAGGTCAGTTTGATTATGTTTTAGCCTATTACTCGTTAAATTGTTCCGGAGGAATTTCGCAACAAGAGTCCGCCTCCAGTACCAGCTATCTATTATTTTTGGTATTACTATTATTTTTGGTTTATGTATTATTACAGTGAACAATGTGTATATCTGACATATAGATATCGAGTAACTCAATTGGTCTATAATCACATGATGTGAAGTCCACCCATGTGGCGCCATCCTCTCAGATTCAATCATCAAGGCCTCAAGCCCCAACTATTTTTCAAGGATTTGATGGCCTTTAAATTTTTCAACCTATTTTCAAGTAGTCTAATAGAACCTAAACTTATTAATGTTAAAGCCAACCATAACACCAATATTATATTCAATGATGACTGTTTGTCTCTAATTGTAGTTACATCTGCATGTAAATGAAAAATATTCCAATTAGATGTTAATTGTTAAGGATCCATTCTTTTGTTGATAATTATGAGAAAATTTATATGATACCTCCTCCTGGTCATCCCTCTCTCTCCCGATCATGTTATATTTGTAGAGACTTCATAAAATCATATATAGTCCTTGAATGTCGTATCGTACGTAACAGGTTTTATCAGTAGAGAATTCAGTGAGCAAAAGGCCTTAGCTTTTATTAATAACACATGAGGGTATATATAGGTACATATCCTAATCGAGGATAAGTTACATTAAAGTCTATCTATTTATCTATTTATTTTTACTGTTACAACAGTTTAAGAGATGAGCTTTGACTTGATCATGCGGGATACACGTTACGCCCCCCTAAAGATTGAGGCTGCATTGGAGACTCTCAGCTTGACACGAAAATGAAGAAAACTTTGTCGAGGAAGAGGTTTCGTAAGAATGTCATCAATTTGATCCTTAGTATGGACATGTACAACACGAATAGATCCAACAGCCACTTGTTCACGAACAAAGTGATAATCCAAGGAGATGTGCTTCATACGTGAGTGGAACACGGGGTTGGAGCTCAAATATGTTGCCCCTGTATTATCACAGTAGATAGTAGGCGGAGATGAAATAGGAACATGTAACTCAAACAACAAATTTTTTAGCCAAATGATTTCAGCTGCTGCATTAGCAACAACCTTGTACTCCGCCTCTGAAGAAGATCTCGAAACAGATTTTTGTTTGGATGATATTCACAAAATTGTATTAGAACCCAAGTACACAACATAACCTGTGGTAGAGCGCCCAGTGTCTTGGTCCCCACCACAATCTGAATCGCTAAAGGCAGATAATTGCAGAGGAGAATTTTTCTGCAAGAAGAGACCATAATGAATTGTCCCTTTAAGGTATCTCAGGATGCGTTTAAGAGCAACCTAATGATTTTCAGTAGGAGCATGCATAAATTTGGATAGTTTATTTACTGCATAAGACACATCTGGACGAGTGATTGATAAGTATTGTAGTCCTCCAACAAGCTTCCGATATGGAGTGGGATCAATGGATGGAGAACCATCGTGAAGCACTAAATGTGAGGTAGCTGACATAGGCGTAAGCATCTCTTTGGCACCATCTAAATGATGTTGTGATAATAAATCAGAGTAATGCTGAGCTTGAGACAAGAATATACCTGAACTGGTAGAGACAACTTCAACTCCCAAAAAATGATGTAATGGTCCCAAATCTTTAAGTGAGAACTTTTGATTTAAACATGCAAGAAACTTATTTATGGACATCACATTATTCCCCGTAAGCACAATATCATCCACATAAACCATAAAATAAATAATAATTCCAGCTGAGTGGTAGATAAAAAGTGCAGAATCAACAACAGAACTTTTAAAACCATATTCAAGCAAAAAAGATTTGAGAGCTTTATACCAATCATAAGACGCCTATTTCAAACCATAAATGGCTCGACGAAGTCTGCAAATATGATGTGGATATGAAGGGTGCGAGAAACCAGGAGGTTGAATCATGTATACCTCATCAGTCAAGTGCCCGTTGAGGAATGCGTTGATAATATCAAGTTAACGAGTTGGCCAACCACGAGAAAGAGCAATATGTTGAGTATACAACAACGAAAGCAAAACCCAAAGCGAATAAACAAGAACAAGAAAATAAACGACAATCACACAAGACAAAGATTTACGTGGTTCGGAAATTCCTACTCCACAAGCCGCACTAATTTTGTATTGATCTCTCACAATTTGTTTTGTTATGATTTTACAATTACATGAGTATTTATAAGAGAAGAAATTAGGCCTAAATCAAAATTACAGTCCAAATCTGAAAAGTAGACTAATCCATAAACTAATCTGAATCTGAATAGTCTATTTTCATGGGCTTAATTAATAGACTCCACAAAACCTAACAATCTCCCACTTGGAGTCTGACCAATCTTCACTTCACTCTTGTAAGTCTAGTAAAATCAATTCTTCAATCAATAACTCTAACTAGTGCAGCGCCTTCTCATCAATCAATTCTGAAGGCCAGTTGAAGCTACGCAAAGCTTCAACTTTTCATTCGTAACCACCTTAGTCAACATATCTGCATTCTCATTAAAAGTAACATCTCTACTTCTAACGACCTTCTTAGTCAGTTCATCCCAAAAACGGTAACCCATATCATCTGAGCCATAACCAATGAAGATACACTTCTTTGCTTTCGGATCAAGCTTGTCCCTGTCGGAATCTTTAACACGCACATAAGAAACACAACCAAAAACTCGCAAGTGTGAAAGATTTACCTCTTTTTCCTGCCACTCTTCTTCAGGAATCTTGAACCCCAAAGGACTTGAAGGTCCTCTATTTATGAGATACGCAGCTGTGCTAACTGCATCATCCCAAAACATCTTTGGCAACCCTACATGTAATCTCATACTCTTGGCCCTCTCATTCAAGGTTCTATTCATGCGCTCTGCAACACCATTCTATTGTGGTGTCTCTGGAATAGTTTTAATCATTCTAATCCCAAATTTCGCGCAATAACTTTTAAACTCATCACTACTGTATTCACCTCCATTATCTGACATCAAACTCTTCACTTTTAAACCGGTCTGATTTTCAACTTCAGTCTTCCACTTCTTGAAAGTAGCAAACACATCTGATTTATTCTTCAAAAAATAAACCCATACCTTTCTAGTGGAATCATCAATGAAAGTGACATAGTAGCGAGATCCACCCAACGACGCAATTGTTGTTGGACCATATACATCTGTATGAACTATCTCTAACTTCTTAGCTTTGGGGGTCCTCCCTGATTTTGCAAAAGTAACACGTTTCTTCTTTCCAAGAACACATGGCTCACAGAATCCAACTTCCACATTCTTCAACTCTGAAATCTTCCCATTCGAAATTAACAACTTCATACCTTTTTCACTCATATGACCAAGGCTTTTGTGCCACAAAGTTGAAGACTCAATCTCATCAGCAACTGCATTTGCTTCATAGCTAGATTGTTCAACAATGTATAAAGTCCCCTTTTTCTCTCCACGAGCAATGACTAGATTCCTCTTTATAACCTTCCACTGTCCGTCTCCGAAAGTAACTCGATACCCTTCCTTATCTAACTGACCCACAGATAACAACATCTTCTTCAGTCCAGGAATGTACCTTACATCTTTCAACGTCCAGCTAGTTCCAAAAGAGGTTCTGATATTAATATCTCCCATGCCCGCAATATCCAAAGTCTCATCATCAGCAAGACGAACTTTACCAAAATTTCCAACTCTGAAATTTAACATTAAATCCTTGCAAGGGGTAGCATGGAATGATGCACCAGAATCCATAACCCATGATTCAACCGAACATTCAACACAACAAATCAAAACATCGTCATCCTCCACTTCTTCATCTACGTTAGCTGAATTATCCTCTTTACTCTTTCCTTTTGGAGCCGCGGGAGCCGTGCACTGATTTCTGAAGTGACCCTTTTTCTGACAATTCCAACAAATAATATCCTTGCGATCTTTGGATTGTCCTCTCTTCTGTGACTTCGATCTGCTACGTCCCTTATTCTGCCCCTTTTCGAACTTTCTGCCTCTACTCACAGCACTCAACAAGGAACCTGACGACTCTCCTGAGTTTCTCCTACGAATATCTTCTCCAAGAATCGAATCTCGAACTCCATCAAAAGTCATCTTACCGCTTCCAGATGAATTACTTATAGCAGTGACAAATCCCGACCAACTGTCTGGTAATGAGGATGCCAACAACAAGGTTTGTACTTCATCATCGAATTTAATATCCACCGATGCCAATCTTGCTAGGATGGAATTAAATTCGTTCACATGATCAGCAACACAATCGCCTTCATTCAATCTAGTGGCAACTAACAAGCGAATCAAATACACCTTATTTGAAGCAGACGGCTTCTCATACATGTTTGACAAAGCCTTGATCAAACCATAAGTTGTCGTTTCCTTGACGATATTGTAAGCAACGTTCTTCGCCAAAGTCAACCTGACAACCCCCAGAGCCTGCCTGTCCAAAAGCTTCCAGTCTTCATCCTTCATTGCAGTTGGTTTCTTCTCTTCCAGCGGTTCATGTAGTTTTTTCTGATACAAATAATCCTCAATTTGCATCTTCCAAAACCCATAATCTTTGCCATCAAATTTGTCGATATTTACCTTCCCGTCTTCTGCCATCGCTCCCACTCGCCTGAAAACCTAGGCTCTTGATACCAGTTGTTGAGTATACAACAACGAAAACAAAACCCAAAGCGAATAAACAAGAATAAGAAAATAAACGACAATCACACAAGACAAAGATTTACGTGGTTCGGAAATTCCTACTCCACAAGCCGCACTAATTTTGTATTGATCTCTCACAATTTGTTGTGTTATGATTTTACAATTACATGAGTATTTATAAGAGAAGAAACTAGGCCTAAATCAAAATTACAGTCCAAATCTGAAAAGTAGACTAATTCATAAACTAATCAAAATCTGAATAGTCTATTTTCTGGGCTTAATTAATAGATTCCACAAAACCCAACACAATACTCAACAGAATCCGAATTGTCGCTGGTTTGGTGACAGGGCTGAAAGTTTCTGAATAATCAACACCTGGACGTTGCTGAAAACTATTTGCAACAAGGCGCGCCTTGTATTTATTGACAGACCCGTCTGGATTTCTTTTAATTCAGAAAACCCACTTAGAGGCTATGATTTTCTGATTTGATTTGGGCACCAAATCCCAAGTACCATTTTTGGTGAGAGCATTAAACTCAAGGGACATCGCTTCTCGCCATTGAGGATCTTTTAAAGCTTGTGATGGTGGTTTAGGCTCCAAGGAAGAAGAAAGAGGGTGAAGTGTAGTATGATTTATAAATGGGGAGTTAAAGTATTCTGGGTTTGGGCGTCTAACACGAGCTTCCACTAATAAACTGGAAGAGGGTAAAGGTGGATGAGGTACTGAAGTAGACTCAATTTGTAATGAAGCCGATGGAGGTGAAGAGACTGTGGGTGAATTCATTGGACCGGAGGGTGAAGATGTGGATTCTTCATGTGAAGATGTGGATCCTTCCGTGATGGAATCAATTTCAGTTGGTTGTGATTGTGGTAACAATGTGGTAGGCATATGTGATGTAGTAACAAAATGTGAGGGTATAGGAGGATCGTGGGAGTCTGGCACAACTGGGAGAGTAGAATCACGCGTCTTAATATGCATAGGAAATTGGGACTCCACAAAATGAACATGTCGTGAGTGATACAAATGATTATGAGTGAGATCAAGGAATTTTTAAGAAGACTTAGAAGGTGAGTATCCTAAGAAAATACATGGAACAAATTTAGATTGCAACTTTGAGTTATTATACGGACGGATCCATGGATAACAAATGCAACCAAATACCTTTAATCGAGAGTAATTCGGTGATCTTCCGAAGAGTCACTCAAATGGAGTACGGTACTGAATAGTTTTGGATGACATACGATTAATAAGACAGCCCGCTGCTTGAAACACATGAGACCAAAAAGTTAAAGGTAGTGATGCATGATGTATAAGAATTAGACCTGTTTGGACAATATGACCATGATGACGCTCAGCCATTCCATTGTGTTCAGGAGTATGCAGAGGAGTAGTAAAATGTGAGATTCCATGAGAGTTGAGAAAAGAAGCAAGTGCAACAAATTCGCCATCATTGTCAGAAAAAATGGATGCAATGGATAAATTAAAGAATTTTTCCACAACTTGTTTAAACTGAACAAAAACTTGGTACACATCTGATTTTTGTTTGATAGGATAAAGCCATATGTATTTGGTGTAATGATCAACAAATAAGAGATAATATTTAAATTGATCAATAGAAGTGATAGCAGGACCCCAAACATCAGTATATATCAATTCTAAAGGCCTAGAACTTGTCATTGATGAAACACCAAAAGGTTGTTTATGGCTTTTATTACAATTGCATGCATTACAAGAAAACATTGAATCAGATGGAACAGACCTAGCTAAATTATTTGATAGAAGCTGATGCCTTAGAATAGGTAAAGCTAGATGGCCTAAACGATTGTGCCAAAATTCAATCAAGGTGGAGTTGGTGACATTTATTTGAGGAGGCCGAAGATTTTGTGGAATAGATTGAGCATAATATACATCATTGTGATTCTCCCCGCGCAGTAGCACCACCCCCGATTTGAGGTCCTTGACCAGAAACTGTAAGGGAAAAAATTCAATTGAAACATTGTTAGTGTTGCAGAATTTTGCCACTGAGATAAGATTTTGATTTAAAGGTGGAACACATAAAACATCATTCAATATAAATTTTTTTATGAGAATTTAAATGAGATGTTCCTGTATGTGATATAGGAAGACCTGAACCGTTTCCGATCAAAACTTCTTCTGGACTCCATAATCCGAGAAAGAGGTGTAATTATTCGGGTCGATCGTGACATGATGTGAAACCCCTGTATCAAACAACCATTGTTGTTTCTGATTTGACTGAAGCATGGTGTTGTTAACTGCTGGTGTTGAATTGTGGATATCATTGTCCTTCAGAAAACGAGCTAGCTGTCGGCACTCTTTGGTGGCATGTCCTTAACGTTGACAGAATTGACAATAGGGACGAGTATTCTTGGAGTGATGTTGAGTCTGCCAAGGCTGCTGCTTGTTGAAATAAGGCTGATTGCTTCGACTAGAGTAGGAGCCATAAGGGCGTCCTTGAGGTGATTGATACCAAGATGAGTTTGTACGAGGAGTAAATTGTGTTCGTGTCATAGGCGCCTCACGTACTTTGATGGATGATCGGATGTTGATGTATTCATCACCAAGACCATTTAGAGCCAGTAAGACAAGATCATCATCCGCCATGGGATGACCTGCAATGGTGTAACAACCCACACTTCCGGACTATTAAATTCTAAATCGAAAACTAAAAATAAAATATATTATTACTCGATAATTCTAATAGATCACGAAATTCAAAGCAGCGGTCAAACTCAATAATCAAAATCATAAAAATAGAGACGCAGCTCCACAAATCCGATAATAATTGTCTAACAGATAATTAAATTTATTCTCTAAAAACAAAATCTTTATTCTAATTCAAATAGCACAAAACGAAGCAGCACAGATCTCCACATAGTTCTCATTCCTTAATCTTAATATGCTCCAAATTCCGAACCTGAAATGTTAAAAGGGGTGAGCTACACAGCTCAGCAAGTACAAATTGACTAACTTTTAAACAGAAAAACAATGGGTGTTTTGATAAAACGATTTTTCTTAAAACAATAATAATTTTGTAAAACATTTTCTAAAATAAATCCAACCCAAAGTTTTATATTTTAAAATTCAGAATTTAAAACAGAACAGAGCAGAATTTATAACAATACAGATTTTATAACAGATCTGAGCAGAATAAAACAGAACGAAACGATAATTCTTATAAATACCACAGTCTTGATCTACGGCCACACTTTGCCAGTAGCCGGCATCTAATTCTTATTCTTATTCTTTATACCACACTTTGCCAGTGGTCGGCATCTAAAGTTCAATAATTACGCGCCCTTAATAGATATCTAAAGTTGCACACTTGTGCGCCTACTAAGGGTATCTAAGGCTAGTTCCGGAACTATAGCGTAAATTACGAACGGTTCGAAAACGTAGAGACTGGGTTCTAAAATTCACAAATACTTATATCTTATAATTTCGAAATCAAAGTTTTTATATCTTATATGAAATTAAAAACAGAACTGAAATATCTTTTCGGAAATTTAAAAGTAAGTCAAAAGGTACTTACCTCAAAGCCTGACCAGATCTGAATTTACTCTTTTTGACCCTCTAAACGATATTTTCTTGAAAAACACGAAACACGAAAGCTGAAGATAACGAAAAGACCTTTCTGAAAAGTCCAGAATCACTGAATTCTGACTTACGATGAATTTTCTACGAATTTTACAAGACAGCTGATTTTTGCTGAGAAAGTCCTACGAATTTTAATGATAAAAACAAGGAATACGAATATGGTGTATTTATAACGATACAAAACCCTATATCTCAACTAGGAAATAATAATATTTCCTCCTAAAGATTTACAACCTCTCCAAGTAAATTCCATAAATAAAATATTTGATACACACAATTACCTAAACTAAAAAAATTTCGATTTTCTAAATTATTCTTACACTTATTTCCACAAATAACAAATCTTTTCACAAATCAACTACCTTGCACAAAATGTTTTCAGAATATTCTAATTTTAAAATATTTATCTAGACAAATTAATATCTAATTTCTAATAAATAAATTAAAAATAAAATTACGAATTTTACATTCTTCCCTCCTTAAAAGAATTTGGTCCCCAAATTCACATAACATAAATAAATTAAATAAGTCACTAAAGAAAAGAAATCATACCTTAATTGCGATAGTTGTCATTTCCTGTCAGCTGAAACACACGTCCTTTGCCCATCTTGTTATCTGCTTCCTTCCTTGGTGGCGGTGGCGGATTGTGCGGACAATTCGAAATCTTATGTCCTACTTCTCCGCAATGAAAACAAGCACCTGTATTCCAACGACAGACTTTGTCCGGATGATTCTTGCCGCACCTGGTACACGTCTCTCGATCACCTTGACCCCCGATTGTAACACCCCCAAATCCAAGGTCGTGAATTCGGGTCGTTACGATCACTTATTAATTAAATAATTCTCTTTTCACAATATTACTCGACCTTTTATTCAAACTCACATACACACAGGTTATATGCTTGGAAACATTATCAAATAAATCATTTCCACTTATCTACCTGACGGGGCTGGCGCACAAAAAGCCTACGGAACTCAAGAGCGTTCCTTACCCGCCTACGGACAGCAGTCCTGGTCTGATCCATGCTGGTAGTCTGTTGTGATATGATATATAAAAGCAAGGGTGAGCATTAAAGCTCAGCAAGGTATATATCCCCATAATTAAGTATGTAAGAATAAATAAAACCAATAATTATACTTTGTATCTCCAAAGCGTTCTGAAAGTTTATATGCTTATCAAATTTATAATATTCTCAAAATCAACTACAATAGTATATCCACTGAATACTTGTATTCATCTCTTTCTCAAAATCATTTTATACTCGTACTCATTTTATTTCAAAATCTCAAGATGTTACTCGAACCAAGACTCTCAAATGGGTGTGATATATATTCATCAACATCCCAATTTAAAACTCAGCCTTATTGGCAGATTTCTCAAATGGATTTGATATATAATCATCAACATCCTTATTTAAACTCAGCCTTATCGGCAGATTTCTCAAATGGATTTGATATATATTCATCAATATCCTTGTTTAAAACTCAGCCTTATCGGCTATCTGTTGTATATTTCACAACAGTTTTTCCAAAATGGAAGAAAGGGACTATACTGGAATAAACCACGTATCGGTGATCAGCCGAATACGAAATTTTCTCTACTAGTAGAAGGAATACAAACCTAGCCGCCTTTGGGCTCATCAAGACACTACACGGTGGTTGCCCATTGCCGTGCAAGTCCGAAAGTCAATGGTCACATAGACCATATAACCGTACAATACGCCACTCCGCGCTTGCATAATGCGCCACTCCGCGCCTGGTCACTGCCCGATACCACTCTGTGCCGGGCAGGCCACATTCCAGTCCCAAAATAGTTATATCTTTTGCTCAAAATCCTTTTTTGAAGGAATAGGTCGTTAAAAGTTGACCTGTAAATAAGATGTTTTATTCATCACTTTTAACTCAATTGATCTTTGGGAGTTGTCGGATTTTTGAATTTAAAATCATTTTCAAATCCCTATCTGTAGTAGGGTGACACGTATATTACTCACTTGTTCTTTATTGAACGAGGAAGCAAAACTCTTATGCTTCAAGACTAAGTTCCCTAAGATTTTGATACGTTTCAAATGATTAATCTCTTTCAAGAGTTTTGAATAATTTAGAAAGTACCTTTGGGAATTATGTATATTTTTAAATAAGTTTTTAGAAGTCCGAAGATATTAAAAATCTAAGGTCTCATAATTATATAAGAGGGATTTAATGAATTGATAAAATCTTAAGTACAAAGTATTTCTAATTAAGGTAATTGAATTAATAAAAACCTTAAATACAAAATATTTTGTGAATAAGGTCCAACGAATGGAGACACCTTAATCAAATAATCAAAACATGATTTGGTATCCTATAATTGCTCTTTGAATAGTTAAATCTTTATTAAATAACGTGAAATTATTTATAAACTATTCAGTATATTTTTAAATACTTTCTGGATATTTAATAATCCCTTAAATATCGCTTTATAAAATAATCAATCAAGTAAGGGTGTCCCTTAAATGAATAAACCAATATTTCTCGAAGTTTAAGTCAAAATCTCAATCGTTCGCTTGATATATATATTACCCGAACGTACTTTATTTATCGAAATAGAAATCTTTCGCGTCCGGCTCTCTCCGGAATTAAATCGTTATTAAAATATCTTCAACTCCCATTATCATATATTATATTTGAAATACGTTTCAACTTCTCATACTCGTGTAAAACGAAATTTATTTTCGTAAACAATCGCATAATTCGTATGCATTGATATCATAGACAAGCATATATATATTTGAACTGTAAATCATGGCATCAATATCACAACAATATATATATAGCATGGATAGTATGAGATAGGGTTTCGAAAACTTGCCTCGAGTAATCGAAGTGGTATGGTCTCTGGTGTTTGGTTGGCGATCTATAAACAAAAACCAACGGTCTAACTTAGTACGCGATTAACGTCTCGCTTTTATTAAGCAACTTTCGCAACTACTCAAGTATAACGAATCTCCGATCGTCACATTCTCAACACTTATATTCTCACTTTATAACATGGTCGGGTTTTGAAATCGATCGTTCGCTTTAGAAAGTCCATTTCGAGTTTTAAGCTCGAACGTGAGAAAATGTTCGTCAAAACTAGGTTTTTTATGCGTTTCTCGCTTGCGCTCGCTTTACCAAAATATTTTTATAAAATCGAAAAATTAATATTTTCCCAAGATTCTTTTTGGACAGTCTTCTCTACTGTCATATCCATTTTTCATAATTTTTCCAGAATCTCAAAATTATTTTAAGTCCTTCAAAATCACCATGCAAGTGGACTTAAGTGCAGTTGGCTAATCGCAGAAATGTTTTACACTAAAACGACCATAACTCCTAAACCGTAAATCTCCTCATGATGATCTATACATGTATAGAAACTATAAAACAATATATATCTATTCATGGCCAGTGGTTTTCAAATTTTAACCATTTTCATGGCCGAATGTCTTGCAGAAAACAGATCAAGTGCAAGAATGCCCAAACTCAATTTCTACTACTTGATCTTAACACAATCACTACCTATAACCATCATAAACACAAGTACTTCTCAAGATCCACCCACATGAACCTTATATGCTCTATCTAGTACCACATACATGGATTACAACTCAACATCTCAAGTCTTTAGCAAGAACATAATCAATACAAACTCAAACAAACACAATCCTTTGGATCTTAACACTACAACAAACATAACTCTTAAATCCAACCATAAAACCTTAAAGGGTTGAAAGTTATACCTTCTTGGATACTAGGAAGGTTAGTGCTAGGATTATTGAGGCTTGGTTTTCTTAGAAAACACTTAGAAGGGCTAGATCCTTAAGAAACAAAACCAAGAAACAAGTTAAAATTTCGGAGTTACCTTTCAGCACCTCATTCAAACATTTTTATAAAATTGAAAAATATTAATTTGAGGCTGAAATTTGGTACTAAGCTTACCCATGATATAGAGAAGCTATGGTAAAAATTTCATGATATTTGAATGAGTATATTTTGAGTTATGAATTTTTCTTTCTCCCTTGCTCAGAAAATCCGAACTGCTGGAATGAAAAATGGGAGAGCTTTAAGTGAGGGAAAAGTGGTTGTTTTCTTTTGTGGCTAAAGTGTGGGAGTGTATAATGAATATATGGGATGTATGCAGCAGATTTGACAATAATTTGGCAAAGGTATGGGTTGGTTTGATTGTGTGGTGAAGTGAGAAAAGGGAGAAGTATGGCTTGTGTACTTGTTTGTCTCCCATCACTATTCAACACTATTCCACTAACTATTCTAGTTAGCTTCTAATCATCTAGTTACACTCCTAACTACTAGTTAGGACTTGGTTATGCATGGCCAACTTGCATGGGATTTAATTTCTCATTCGTTTATTTATCGTAAATGCAATCGTCGTTCCATTCTGATAGTTTCCACGTATAACGACTTGTTTCGTAGCGATTTCTTTTATCGCTTATAATCCTATAACCAATTCCATTCCTTCTCTTGATCATATAAATACCTTGATATATTATTTATTTCACGTAGTATTCCCGGTTCTACGCCATTCTTTATGGATACAAAAACACGTAGTATAATTGTGAATCTTCGAATTCCGTCGGCTTTTACATTCACTTATTTTCCTCGATAAACAAGAATATGATCTCGGATTCTCAAAATTCCACTATTCATTTAATGATGATCCCCATACGTATTACTTAATTAGATCAAGTTACTATTCACAGAAGTTTTAAAATATTACAAAAATCAGGGTTCTTACAGTCTCCCCCCCTTAAAAGGATTCCGTCCCGGAATCAACTCACAAATAGATGGGGGTACCTTTCTCGCAGGTGGCTCTCTAATTCCCAAGTCGACTCCTCGACCTTGGGATGTCTCAATAAGAATCTGAATAGCTTGACACTCTTATCCCTGAGTACTTGCTCTTTTCAACCAATGATTTCAACTGGTTGCTCAATGTAGGACAGATCTAGTACTTACTCATGTTTCACTATATTCTTGGTATCCGCATTATACTTTCTCAACATTGGCACATGAAAAACACTATGAACCTGTTCAAGGTTTAGAGGTAAAGCCAATTCGTATGCCACGGTTCTATTTGTCACAAAATCTCAAAGGACCCATATATCGGGAACTCAACTTTCCTTTCTTTCCAAATCTCATCAGTCCTTCCCATGGTGACACTTTCAAAAATACCTGGTCACCCACTTCATACTCTCTGTCTTTTCGTGCTAAGTCGGCATATTTACGTTGTCGGTCTTGGGCTGCCGCTAAGCATCCTCTGATCAACTCAACTATGTCCCTCGTTCTTTACACCAAGTCGGGACCTAGTAACTTTCTTTCACCAACTTCATCCCAGTACAAGGGTGAATGGCACCTCCGACCATACAGCGCCTCATGTGGGGGCATTTCTATACTCGCATGATAACTATGATTGTAGGCAAACTCTATCAAA
Organism: Apium graveolens; assembly: GCF_009905375.1. NCBI lineage: Eukaryota > Viridiplantae > Streptophyta > Magnoliopsida > Apiales > Apiaceae > Apium > Apium graveolens. The sequence goes on along the minus strand of NC_133655.1, from coordinate 223,480,768 downwards.
GATAGGTGTTCATCTCAATAACCTTAAAAATCAATTACAAAATTTCTCAACATGTACTCCAATGTCTGAATGATTCACTCACTTTGTCCATCGGTTTGGGGATGGTATGCAATACTCACATTCAGTTTGGTTCATAAGCATTCCTGAAAGCTCCTCAAAAAAATCTGGAGTTGAATCGGGGATCTCTGTCAGATACGATAGCTACAGAGACTCCATGTCTTATCACAATTTCCTTGATGTATAGCTCTGCTAATCTATCCACCATGTAGGTTTTCTTGATTGGAAGAAAGTATGCTGACTTGGTCAGTCGATATATAATTACTCATATTGCATCACGGTTAGCCTTAGCTCGGGGAAATCCTACCACAGAATCCATGGCTATTTGTTCCCACTTTCACATCGGAATTCCTAAGGGTTGTAGGAGTCCCCTCAGTCGCTGATGTTCCACCTTCACTCTTTAACAGGTCAAACACTTACTGACCCAATTGGCCACGTCTCTTTTCATGTTGGGTCATCAATAATATTCCTTTGGATCTCGGTACATCTTGGTACCTCCAGGATGAATTGAATATCTAGAATTATGTCCTTCGCGTAAAATTTCATCTTTTAATTCTCGAACATTCGGAATCCAAATCCGGTTCGCATACCTCATAATTCCCTTCTCATCTTTCTCATATTTGACTTCTTCTCAGTCAAAGATTCTCGCTCTTCATTCGTCTTCTCTTCCTGATAATGTCCCATCTTTTCTAACAATTCCAGTTCTAATTTGATCTCAATTAGTCCATCAGTCCCTTTACCAGTGACTTCACCTCTATCTCCATCTCCTCGAGTTCTCTCACTAGTTCCTCCGGCGTTGTCAACATCTTGAGTCTCTCTTTACTACTAAGGGCATCGGCCACCACATTGGCCTTCCCTGGGTGATATAAAATCTCACCGACATAGTCTTTCATTAACTCTAACCATCTCCTCTGTCTCCTGTTGAGTTCTTTCTGAGTAAATATATACTTAAGGCTCTTATGGTCAGTGTAGATCTCACAATTTTCTCTGTATGGATATTGTCTCCAATTTTTCAAAGCAAAACTATTACTGCTAATTCTAATTCATGAGTAGGGTATCTTACTTCATATTCCTTCAGCTGCCGTGAGGCATAAGCAACCATTTTCCCATGCCACATGAGCATGCATCATAATCCTTTATGTGACGCATCACTATAGATCACAAAATCACCCTTTCCATCGGGCAATGCCAGCACGAGGGCTGATACCAAACTTCTTTTCAATTCCTGAAAACTTTCCTCACATTTTTCATTCTACACAACCTTTTCCGTTTTGCAAGTAGGCCTAATCAAAGGTCCTGATATCTTAGCAAAATCCCGTACGAACCTCTCATAAAACTGGTTAATTCCCAAAAAGTTCCTACTTCCGTAGGTGTGGTTATTCTTTCTCATTGGAATACTGCCTCAACATTGGTAGGGTCAACTAACACTCCTTCACTGCTCATCAATTGTCCTAAGATCTGAACTTCATTTTGCCAGAATTTGTACCATGAGAATTTGGCAAACAACTTTTCTCTTCTCAATGCTTCTACCACTATCCTCAGATATTCCGCATGTTCTTCTTCCGTTTTAGAATAGACTAAAATATTATCAATAAAAAAATAATGACGCACACGTCCAAATACTTTTTAAACACTCGATTCACAAAGTCCATGAAAGCTACTGGGGCATTCTTTAGCCCGAACGACGTCACCAAGAACTCATAATGTCCATACCTCGTGCGAAATACGGTATTTGTCCCCTGTTTTAATCTTCAGTTGGTGATATCCCATTCTTAGATCGATTTTCAAAAAGTGTACCACTCCTTCAAGTTGGTCAAACGAATCGTCAATTCTAGAGAGAGGGTATCTGTTCTTAATAGTCAGCTTATTCAGTTCCCTATACTATGTGCACAATCGCATAATACCGTCCTTCTTTTTGACAAACAACATTGGTGTGCCTCATGGTGACACATTAGGTCTCATCATTCCTTTATTCAACAGTTCTTGCAACTGTGAAGTCAATTCTTTCATTTCAACCGGGGCTAGCCTATATGGGGCTTTTTGAAACTGATGCCGTTCCTGATGCTAATTCGATAGCGAACTCTATCTCTCGGTCAGGTGATAATCATGAAAGGTCTTTGGAAAACACATCCTCAAACTCGTGAACAACTGGTATGTCACATACATCGGGGCTTCTCTCTTGGTACCCGCCACGTATGCTAAATACGCTTTGCTATCTTTCCTTAATAATTGCTTTGCTTGAGCAATATTAAAAAATTTCTGGGTCTGACGCTGACCCTTAATCACAATTTTCTTGCCGTTAGGCATTCAGATTTTAACTTTCTTTCCTTTATAATCAATCTGAGCACCATTGCTCGACAACCAATCCATTTTTAAGACCACACCAAATTCTCTCAGCCTGAAAGGAATTAAGTCCAACTTAAAGTCCTTCCCTCCTAGTTCCCACTTGCAGATTAGATGAATCTCATTAATTGGAACAACCTCTCGATTCACTATTTCTATTCGCAATAATTCTCGCGTTGGAATCACATTAAGTTTTAACTTGGCCAAAAATCTCGCAATATAAAATACTTAGTTGCTTCAGAATTAAACAGAATATTTGCAGTAACCAAATTGAGTAAAAGGTTACCTGCTATCACGCCCTAGCTGGGTTGGGGCAGTTGCTAGAATAATGTCCTAGTTGGTTGCAATTAAAGCACCTCAGTAGCTATTTTCCCAATTACATACCCCGGGATGTTTCTCCCCACATGACTTATGATCCGGTAGGGGTGACCGAAACTGGTTATGAAACGTAGTCTTATATTGACCACCTCCCTGGGCGATACTCTTGCTTACCGGTTCGCTAAAGCTATTTCCGCCAGCTACGGTAGTGGCGAACCTGGTACCCACTGCGGGTTGGGACACCACTCCCCTCTCAGTCCTAATCGGAAACTTCTGTTTATCGCTCTGCCGCCTTGGCTTCCGAACTCCTCTTCTTGCTCTCTTCCTCTTTTTGACTTTGCTCACTCTCTGCCTCTACAATCGAGGCCTTTTTGCACATAGTCTGTTATCTCAAGTAATGACACTCGATCCTGAATCCATTGTTTCAGCCCTTGCTGAAATCTCCTCGCCTTTTTCTCTTTCGTGTTCACAAACTCCGGCACGAATCTCGACAGTTCAATAAATTTGGCTTTGTACACAGCCACTGACATCTTATCTTACTTAATCTCTAGAAACTTCAACTCCATCTGAGCCTCCATAAACCTGGGAAATACTTTTCCCCATGTGATAATCACATCAGTCTCCAGGGTTCCTTTAGGTTCCCACTAATAATTTGCTTCTCCTTTTAACATATAACTGGTGAACACAGTCTTTTGCGTCTCTTCTATGGGCACTATCTCAAAGCTCTTTTCCATTTCTTTCAGCCAAGCTCTGGACTTAATAGGTTAGCAGTCCCTTGAAATTTCTGGGGGTTTTAACCACTTAAAGGCCTTAAAGACATTAGTAACTGGAACATGATCCACCTGGGTTGAGGGTGACAATTTAAATTCTCTCGAAGAAGATTCATAATTTGGTCCATGGGGTTTCCTCTCTGGCCTTCCCCCTCGTTAGTATCCATAGTTTCTTCTTCATTGTAATCCTCTAAGCCGAATTCATTATATTCGACTTCCTCGTGTTCTTGGTTATTTTGGTTTACCAATTCAGCAGGGTTTGCTCTAGTTTCCCAATATGTCGGGGTGGCATCGTTATGCTATTATAAAAGATCACCAATATAACATTATTCGCGTCTCTACTCATTATGTTAAAGTCGCTTAATAACTCACTTTGTCACAAATACATTCTTCATTCCTCTTTAGTTGCTCGCAACGTTATGCCCACGCACCTGATTTGATGCGTTAACAAAAGACGACATCCTGCCGAGAATATACACGTAGCTCCTAGTGACATCCCACTCTTGGAATTCTGCGTCAGACTTATTGGTCTTCTCCTCCAGTAGTTCAGAGCTTGCTGCGTTGATTGCAGGAGCATGAAACTTTTCAGAAATTATTCTGTCGATTCTCGCTTTCCGTGTCAAACCATAATGGCTTAACGGACGAAATAATTTCGTATTATCGCATAGCATTCTCATCTTGGGACACGCTAAAATCTTCCTTATAGGACATAGATTCCTCAATGGTATAGCGAATACCCTTCTTGGTAGAATCGCTGTTCGTCATGTATTGAACCCTTATTATCGGAACAATACTTTCAACCAATTCAGGTAACGTAATAACCTTAATAGTAAAAGAATTAAGCATCTTGATTCTTGCCTAATATGTCTCCTCAAGGACACTCTATAAAGAGCTATGAGTGGCAAGACTCGGGTTTTCCAATCAACCTATGGTATTGGGGTATCGTCTTCATCCCGCTTTCTCCGGAGACTTAGCTCCACTTCTATATCAACATTATAAAAATAATCATGTACAATTTTCTCCTTTCCTCATTATGTCGATCTTAAACGATTCCATCAATTTCCGTATAACACTTCACATAAACACTTCAACATAACTCCTGGTAGTCCATCAACAAACTCTATTGGCTCAACCAATGGACTCTCTTTCACATATAACTCTTAGCAATCTTTTCTCTGAGTGCTACAACTCATTCTCTTCCCTTAATGTTGGCTTTTCAATCGACTGTTAATAACTCAACCAATGCCTCAACTCTTAAGGCTAAGGTCCCCTTGGGTACTACCGTCGCGACTACTCCATAGTAATCCGACTACGAACTCGATGAGAGTTCTTGTTAACTTTTAGATCCTCAGTCTACCCATTTTACTCTTACTGCTTCCAAAACTTATAACCTTTGGCTCTGATACCATTCTGTAACACCCCCAAATCCAAGGTCGTGAATTCGGGTCGTTACGATCACTTATTAATTAAATAATTCTCTTTTCACAATATTACTCGACCTTTTATTCAAACTCACATACACACAGGTTATATGCTTGGAAACATTATCAAATAAATCATTTCCACTTATCTACCTGACGGGGCTGGCGCACAAAAAGCCTACGGAACTCAAGAGCGTTCCTTACCCGCCTACGGACAGCAGTCCTGGTCTGATCCATGCTGGTAGTCTGTTGTGATATGATATATAAAAGCAAGGGTGAGCATTAAAGCTCAGCAAGGTATATATCCCCATAATTAAGTATGTAAGAATAAATAAAACCAATAATTATACTTTGTATCTCCAAAGCATTCTGAAAGTTTATATGCTTATCAAATTTATAATATTCTCAAAATCAACTACAATAGTATATCCACTGAATACTTGTATTCATCTCTTTCTCAAAATCATTTTATACTCGTACTCATTTTATTTCAAAATCTCAAGATGTTACTCGAACCAAGACTCTCAAATGGGTGTGATATATATTCATCAACATCCCAATTTAAAACTCAGCCTTATTGGCAGATTTCTCAAATGGATTTGATATATAATCATCAACATCCTTATTTAAACTCAGCCTTATCGGCAGATTTCTCAAATGGATTTGATATATATTCATCAATATCCTTGTTTAAAACTCAGCCTTATCGGCTATCTGTTGTATATTTCACAACAGTTTTTCCAAAATGGAAGAAAGGGACTATACTGGAATAAACCACGTATCGGTGATCAGCCGAATACGAAATTTTCTCTACTAGTAGAAGGAATACAAACCTAGCCGCCTTTGGGCTCATCAAGACACTACACGGTGGTTGCCCATTGCCGTGCAAGTCCGAAAGTCAATGGTCACATAGACCATATAACCGTACAATACGCCACTCCGCGCTTGCATAATGCGCCACTCCGCGCCTGGTCACTGCCCGATACCACTCTGTGCCGGGCAGGCCACATTCCAGTCCCAAAATAGTTATATCTTTTGCTCAAAATCCTTTTTTGAAGGAATAGGTCGTTAAAAGTTGACCTGTAAATAAGATGTTTTATTCATCACTTTTAACTCAATTGATCTTTGGGAGTTGTCGGATTTTTGAATTTAAAATCATTTTCAAATCCCTATCTGTAGTAGGGTGACACGTATATTACTCACTTGTTCTTTATTGAACGAGGAAGCAAAACTCTTATGCTTCAAGACTAAGTTCCCTAAGGTTTTGATACGTTTCAAATGATTAATCTCTTTCAAGAGTTTTGAATAATTTAGAAAGTACCTTTGGGAATTATGTATATTTTTAAATAAGTTTTTAGAAGTCCGAAGATATTAAAAATCTAAGGTCTCATAATTATATAAGAGGGATTTAATGAATTGATAAAATCTTAAGTACAAAGTATTTCTAATTAAGGTAATTGAATTAATAAAAACCTTAAATACAAAATATTTTGTGAATAAGGTCCAACGAATGGAGACACCTTAATCAAATAATCAAAACATGATTTGGTATCCTATAATTGCTCTTTGAATAGTTAAATCTTTATTAAATAACGTGAAATTATTTATAAACTATTCAGTATATTTTTAAATACTTTCTGGATATTTAATAATCCCTTAAATATCGCTTTATAAAATAATCAATCAAGTAAGGGTGTCCCTTAAATGAATAAACCAATATTTCTCGAAGTTTAAGTCAAAATCTCAATCGTTCGCTTGATATATATATTACCCGAACGTACTTTATTTATCGAAATAGAAATCTTTCGCGTCCGGCTCTCTCCGGAATTAAATCGTTATTAAAATATCTTCAACTCCCATTATCATATATTATATTTGAAATACGTTTCAACTTCTCATACTCGTGTAAAACGAAATTTATTTTCGTAAACAATCGCATAATTCGTATGCATTGATATCATAGACAAGCATATATATATTTGAACTGTAAATCATGGCATCAATATCACAACAATATATATATAGCATGGATAGTATGAGATAGGGTTTCGAAAACTTGCCTCGAGTAATCGAAGTGGTATGGTCTCTGGTGTTTGGTTGGCGATCTATAAACAAAAACCAACGGTCTAACTTAGTACGCGATTAACGTCTCGCTTTTATTAAGCAACTTTCGCAACTACTCAAGTATAACGAATCTCCGATCGTCACATTCTCAACACTTATATTCTCACTTTATAACATGGTCGGGTTTTGAAATCGATCGTTCGCTTTAGAAAGTCCATTTCGAGTTTTAAGCTCGAACGTGAGAAAATGTTCGTCAAAACTAGGTTTTTTATGCGTTTCTCGCTTGCGCTCGCTTTACCAAAATATTTTTATAAAATCGAAAAATTAATATTTTCCCAAGATTCTTTTTGGACAGTCTTCTCTACTGTCATATCCATTTTTCATAATTTTTCCAGAATCTCAAAATTATTTTAAGTCCTTCAAAATCACCATGCAAGTGGACTTAAGTGCAGTTGGCTAATCGCAGAAATGTTTTACACTAAAACGACCATAACTCCTAAACCGTAAATCTCCTCATGATGATCTATACATGTATAGAAACTATAAAACAATATATATCTATTCATGGCCAGTGGTTTTCAAATTTTAACCATTTTCATGGCCGAATGTCTTGCAGAAAACAGATCAAGTGCAAGAATGCCCAAACTCAATTTCTACTACTTGATCTTAACACAATCACTACCTATAACCATCATAAACACAAGTACTTCTCAAGATCCACCCACATGAACCTTATATGCTCTATCTAGTACCACATACATGGATTACAACTCAACATCTCAAGTCTTTAGCAAGAACATAATCAATACAAACTCAAACAAACACAATCCTTTGGATCTTAACACTACAACAAACATAACTCTTAAATCCAACCATAAAACCTTAAAGGGTTGAAAGTTATACCTTCTTGGATACTAGGAAGGTTAGTGCTAGGATTATTGAGGCTTGGTTTTCTTAGAAAACACTTAGAAGGGCTAGATCCTTAAGAAACAAAACCAAGAAACAAGTTAAAATTTCGGAGTTACCTTTCAGCACCTCATTCAAACATTTTTATAAAATTGAAAAATATTAATTTGAGGCTGAAATTTGGTACTAAGCTTACCCATGATATAGAGAAGCTATGGTAAAAATTTCATGATATTTGAATGAGTATATTTTGAGTTATGAATTTTTCTTTCTCCCTTGCTCAGAAAATCCGAACTGCTGGAATGAAAAATGGGAGAGCTTTAAGTGAGGGAAAAGTGGTTGTTTTCTTTTGTGGCTAAAGTGTGGGAGTGTATAATGAATATATGGGATGTATGCAGCAGATTTGACAATAATTTGGCAAAGGTATGGGTTGGTTTGATTGCGTGGTGAAGTGAGAAAAGGGAGAAGTATGGCTTGTGTACTTGTTTGTCTCCCATCACTATTCAACACTATTCCACTAACTATTCTAGTTAGCTTCTAATCATCTAGTTACACTCCTAACTACTAGTTAGGACTTGGTTATGCATGGCCAACTTGCATGGGATTTAATTTCTCATTCGTTTATTTATCGTAAATGCAATCGTCGTTCCATTCTGATAGTTTCCACGTATAACGACTTGTTTCGTAGCGATTTCTTTTATCGCTTATAATCCTATAACCAATTCCATTCCTTCTCTTGATCATATAAATACCTTGATATATTATTTATTTCACGTAGTATTCCCGGTTCTACGCCATTCTTTATGGATACAAAAACACGTAGTATAATTGTGAATCTTCGAATTCCGTCGGCTTTTACATTCACTTATTTTCCTCGATAAACAAGAATATGATCTCGGATTCTCAAAATTCCACTATTCATTTAATGATGATCCCCATACGTATTACTTAATTAGATCAAGTTACTATTCACAGAAGTTTTAAAATATTACAAAAATCAGGGTTCTTACACCGATGTTATCGTACACGTGTGGCTTCTTGAGTGGTCCCCCTTGAAAAGATTGCCCACTAGTTTGAGTGAACCGCCTCTTATTCCAACTGCCAGACGCCTTTTCAGATTCTGCCAAGCCCCTTTCGATCACTAACGCCTTGTTGAGGACAGCCTCGTACGTCTGAAGTTCAAACGACGCCACTGAATTCCTGATGTCACTTCGAAGTCCCTCCTCTAATCTTCGTGCTCGACTGCTCTCATCTGCTACTAGGGTCGACGCGTACTTCGCAAGCTTTGCAAATTCTGCTTCGTATTCAATGACGGTTCTTCCACCTTGTTGAAGTCGAATGAAGTCCCTCTCTTTCTGCAGACGAACTGTTCTCGGAAAGTACTTGTCCTCTAAAGCCTTCTTGAACTTTGCCCAAGTGTACGGTTCATGATTTTCTTCAAGATTTGTCGTCTCATTCTTCCTCTTTTCCATAAGCCACCAGTCGTAAGCGCTTCCTTGCAATTGGTACACAGCTAAGGTCACCTTCTGTTCCTCATTGCTCCCCAGAAGTCCGAAAGCTTTTTCCATCTCTTGGATCCACATCTCAACGATAGCCGGGTCTGTAGCTCCATCAAAAGTTGGCGGGTTCAAACGCTTGAATTGAGAGACGATGTTGGGCTTCGGTTGCTGATTCACAAGTACAGCTAGAGTTTCAGCCAGCTGGTCAAAGACGTTTCCTCCTTCATCATTATTGCCCTGATTTTCATTGTTGTTCTGATTTTCTCCATCCATCTTTACTAGAACACACAAAACAAATTCTAAACTTATAGTCAATAATCAAAAAAAAACACAAAAGTCAAACATATCAAATAATCACACAAATAAATGCCCTAAATCCAAAATAATTTTCTAAGACCTATACGATAGTCTAAAGGATCGCATCCTAGGGAATGTACTAGTCCCATACCTAATACACTCCGAAGGACAGCCTGCTCTTGATACCAACTGTAACAACCCACACTTCCGGACTATTAAATTCTAAATCGAAAACTAAAAATAAAATATATTATTACTCGATAATTCTAATAGATCACGAAATTCAAAGCAGCGGTCAAACTCAATAATCAAAATCATAAAAATAGAGACGCAGCTCCACAAATCCGATAATAATTGTCTAACAGATAATTAAATTTATTCTCTAAAAACAAAATCTTTATTCTAATTCAAATAGCACAAAACGAAGCAGCACAGATCTCCACATAGTTCTCATTCCTTAATCTTAATATGCTCCAAATTCCGAACCTGAAATGTTAAAAGGGGTGAGCTACACAGCTCAGCAAGTACAAATTGACTAACTTTTAAACAGAAAAACAATGGGTGTTTTGATAAAACGATTTTTCTTAAAACAATAATAATTTTGTAAAACATTTTCTAAAATAAATCCAACCCAAAGTTTTATATTTTAAAATTCAGAATTTAAAACAGAACAGAGCAGAATTTATAACAGTACAGATTTTATAACAGATCTGAGCAGAATAAAACAGAACGAAACGATAATTCTTATAAATACCACAGTCTTGATCTACGGCCACACTTTGCCAGTAGCCGGCATCTAATTCTTATTCTTATTCTTTATACCACACTTTGCCAGTGGTCGGCATCTAAAGTTCAATAATTACGCGCCCTTAATAGATATCTAAAGTTGCACACTTGTGCGCCTACTAAGGGTATCTAAGGCTAGTTCCGGAACTATAGCGTAAATTACGAACGGTTCGAAAACGTAGAGACTGGGTTCTAAAATTCACAAATACTTATATCTTATAATTTCGAAATCAAAGTTTTTATATCTTATATGAAATTAAAAACAGAACTGAAATATCTTTTCGGAAATTTAAAAGTAAGTCAAAAGGTACTTACCTCAAAGCCTGACCAGATCTGAATTTACTCTTTTTGACCCTCTAAACGATATTTTCTTGAAAAACACGAAACACGAAAGCTGAAGATAACGAAAAGACCTTTCTGAAAAGTCCAGAATCACTGAATTCTGACTTACGATGAATTTTCTACGAATTTTACAAGACAGCTGATTTTTGCTGAGAAAGTCCTACGAATTTTAATGATAAAAACAAGGAATACGAATATGGTGTATTTATAACGATACAAAACCCTATATCTCAACTAGGAAATAATAATATTTCCTCCTAAAGATTTACAACCTCTCCAAGTAAATTCCATAAATAAAATATTTGATACACACAATTACCTAAACTAAAAAAATTTCGATTTTCTAAATTATTCTTACACTTATTTCCACAAATAACAAATCTTTTCACAAATCAACTACCTTGCACAAAATGTTTTCAGAATATTCTAATTTTAAAATATTTATCTAGACAAATTAATATCTAATTTCTAATAAATAAATTAAAAATAAAATTACGAATTTTACAAATGGCGAGTTCATCAGCCGTTGTGTGTATATCTCTGAGATGGGACTGGAGCCGCATGGATTGGAAATGAGATGACTTTTGAGAGACATTACTCGTGACCTCGATTTGTTGGAAAACATGATGACAATTAGTTCCCACATTTCTTTGGCAGAAGCAGTAGTTGAAATAGGTGGTTGTATGGTCTCATGACAACCTCCTGAGGAGTGCACTCAAAATGATTTTATCTTGTCTATTCCATATCGCAAAATCAGGATTGGGCACATCATCTTTTAAAATTTGTGCCGGAACTTTGATTGTCCCATCAATGTAGCTTATTACACCAAGACCAATAAGAGTTGATTTCACCTGAGTACTCCATACAGAGAAATTATTTTGAGTTAGTTTGGTTGGTAAATGGGCAGGGGCATTGAGGTGAACAATTTCTGTTTCTGGGTTAGCAGCTTGAGTTGAGGGTGCCATCGAAATACTATTTGAGATTAAGGTGGTTTAAAATGTAAAGATAGTTTATAAGATCTAATGGTTGTTAAACCGATAAGTGCTCTGATACCATAACAGGTTTTATCAGTAAAGAATTCAGTTTGCAAAAGGCCTTGGCTTTTATTGATAACACAGGATGGTATATATAGGTACATATCCTAATCGAGGATAAATTACATTGAAGTCTATCTATTTATCTATTTGTTTTATTGTTACAACAATTTAAGAGATGAGCTTTGACTTGATCATGCGGGATACACGTTAGTAGTTGTTGGTTTAAGAATTTTTTTTAGTATACTTTCTTGATTCTTCTTCATGTGTTATGTGTAGATGCAAGCTATAAAGTTGAATAGCTAAATAGAAAACTGTTATATATGATAATGCTAAAAATGTAATGAGAGAAAGTGAAGGAGTGTTGGTCATATTTTTTAACTAGTGTTATATCATATTCTTAAGCACAAGTCATTTTTTAGAATTTTTTTATACATCATGCAATTATAATGTTGTTAGTTGTTCTTTTATTTGTAAATGTTGTACAATATCTAACGCATATCTAATTATTTTTTATTGTTTATGAACGTCTATTATTTTCATACAAAACGTTACCAAATTACACAAAATTTTTAATATAACTCATTATGCAAAATATATATATATTCTTATTTGTGCTGTATAATTTGTATAATTTGTATTTTATGAATCAATATAAACAGGGCAGTCAGTGTACGTTTAAAATGAAACGATTAAACTTAATCTGTAGAATGTCGTTAGTATGTTTACAAAGAAAAAGCTAAATATCAAACATATATGTTGAATACAAAGTTGACCAAAAATTTTAAATTTTATTTATATAAACTATATGTACTAGTTTATATTATTACTGAGTTCACAACTAACTTACAATTAACTTACTCAATTTAAAAAGATAAAACATAACTGAAGTGAGAATAACTTGCAACTATAATATATAATTATGTAAAATTTACACTAGTGTAATTATAAAAGTTGATTTTAATAAAAAATGTTAGTTTTTGAAATTTAACGTATGTATGTATGGAAAAATGTTAGTTTCTTATTTACACTACTATTAACAAAGTATGATTAAGTTGTGTGTGTATGTCAGCATGTAAATTATCGTATATTACATTTTTTAGTAAATTATGATGGTTTCAACTATTTATAGGATAAATATCTGATTTATGTAAATGTATAATCATTATTAACATTTAGTGAGGCAGTTGATTACTTAAATAACATGCATCTATAATTATTCAAAAATTAAAATTGTGTAATAAATAAATTGCGATAATTTATATATGGTATTTAAATTATCACTAATAAACAATCCATATCTATTTTTTACGCAACCGAGTATCAATCATTGTTGTAACATAAATATAAATTATATATTGTAAAGACTTATTATTGATATTCATGATTTTTTTCAAGACTTCGAAGGAAAACTTGTAAAATATCGTTATTTAAATCGCTTTTAAATTTCTTTCATTACGACTCTAATATTTCTTCCGATAATAATTCGATAACATTGTATACTATTCTCCTAAAAGTAAATATTTTTCAATTCGATAAAGTTTTATAAATATCAATTGAACTGGATAATTCCTTCAAATTATTAAACAATATATATTTTCTTTAAATAGTATAAAAGGCATTGAATCAAATGCTATAATATAGTATAGATATAACTTTTATTTGAATAATTAAAAATATTAAAAATAATTCAAAATAATTGTACAATATTATCTTGAACAATGAATATATTTTATCTAAAAGAATTCTTTTTAAAAAGCTAGCTTTTAAAAAATGAAAAATGAAAATTAAACCGATTTAAAATATCATCGTACTTTTAACAAATCTCGTGAGATCTCATATCAAATTTCCAATATTTTTAAAATCTGGACAAGTCCCAAAAAAAACAATAATGCGCTAGAAGTGAAGTTAGTAATTTTAATACAAATAATCAATTGACTTGATCATATGAAGACCTCAAACTAGGGGTGTACGCGGTTCGGATCAGATCGATTTTGGGGTAAAAGTCGAACCAAACCGCAAAGAGCGGTTTTAGAAAATTATCACCTGCAACCGCATTTGCGGTTGCGGTTAACCGCGTCAATTGCGGTTGCGAATTTGCGGTTATTGAGGATCGGTTTGCGGTTCAACCACTTATGTTAAAATAATTAATAATTTGCAAAAAAATAAATTCGGAATATTAATAAATTCAAATTTAAGTTACGTGATAAATTTACATTCAAAAATAAAATACAAACTAATGCTCCGTGTGGAGTAAGGATATTAAAAACATACAAAAATATGGAGGCGGGGGAAAAGAAAAAAGAAAAGGATAAAAAAATATTACACGTTGATTATATTTTCCATTTGTTTGGTTATATATCTTATAATGATTGTGAATTTTATGAACGAAGTTTTAACATTAACCTAAGATTAGCTAATAAATGTGTATACTTATAAATTTATATGATATTAACTACATTTTTGAAAATATATTTTATTATAAATATATGTTGCGAGTTGCGGTTGCGATTTTGCGATTTTCAAGAATTTAAAACCGCATCCAAACCGCGAATGAGCGGTTTTTAAAATTTAAATCCACAACCAACCCGCGTTTCGCGATTATCCGCAAATGCGGTTCGGTTGCGAGCGGTTGAGCGGTTGGATGCGGTTGAGCGATTTGTCTGTACACCCCTACCCCAAACACATTAATTTATATTAACATAAGATATTAAAAAAATTCACATTATTGGTAAGATATTCTCGCCGAGTTTTTAATTTAAATCTATTAAACGTAGAATATAACGATATTTTTCAAGTATTTTTAGAATAATGGGCCAAGTTCTGATTTCAAATTCGAAATAAACTAAAATAAATTGACTCATTATATTTCGAACTTATCTAAATATGTAATACCAATATAGATTATTTATATATAAGAGATTCTATATTTAATATTTTCTTTAAAAATTATATATACATTTAATTATTTTTATAATAAAAAATATGTTAAAAATATATGAGATATATCTTTAAACTAAAAAATGATTAATAAATAAAATAATAATCCATTTATGTACTATGCCTAACTTTATATCTAGAATTTAATTCTTTAAAATTTACTGTACAAATATTCAAGTAACTATCTATTTTTTGGCGGAATTCAAGTAACTATCTTTAAAGTTAAATAAAATATTCATTTGGCACACTTACATATTATGGGTATGATAAAAAGCATATGTGATAATATAATGTAGTCGTATGAGCTTGTAGAGCTGAATAAAATATCTCAAGTTCGATTCCCATATAGAAGAGATGATACGGTTGTTACTAACGATGATAATTGCGATGTTAAGGAGTCATAGTATTGATGATTATTATTTATGAGATTGTTTGGTTGTGTTGCCTTTCTAATTCTGTTATATTATATTATGATCATACAAGTGTAGTATATATCGCACGTAATCCATTTTTTATAAGCACAGTAAATATATTCGGTAAACTATTTAGTTTAATGTAGGGTCATGTTATTAGCCATTTGTTAGATCATAAAATATCGTAAAAAGGGTTGAATACGATATTCAAAAATAATTTGATTTTTTAAACAAGTTCTTAGTTTAAGTGCAAAATCGAAACTACCATGAATAACAAGTTCGAGGAATATAATATTATAATAATATAAAACTTGAGTCTATTACACTTTAATTGTTAGAATATTACTAATGTTTTCGATACCATAATGATACAAAAGTTAGAACTAATGTTAAGGAGACGACATCTCCTTAACTCAACTAATTTTTTTAGGTGAAACTATTTTAAGAAAACAAGTTGTAATCTGTTGAAGGCGACAATGACTTGCATTATAAATTATATAAGTCTACCGTATTGGGAGGCAACAACATTGTATTACAACACTTTGCCACTTAGAAAAATTATTGTTCTTCGACCTAAGAAGGCGACATGACTATAGTGAGTCAAAAGTAGTTCTTTTGAGGATCTTTAACTTAGAAACTTTTCTAGACATCTTCAACTTGCTTTTGTTTTCGATTGCCATCAACTAGTTTCTTCTACATGAAAAATTAGCCTTTTCTTGATGTACTAAATTAAACCTAGTGCATTAGTCTGGTTAACAGATGACTAACACAAAATTGAATGCTTTGCTCCCCTTTCAGCTCTTTTGTTGACATTGCCTTCATTGCTTCATCCACTAGAATCATGTTATTTTTCATACTCAAATCAATACACTTATTTGTCATTGACAGTCCTTTGATTTTAATTCTTCACGGAGGCTTGAACATGTTAATGAACTTTTTTCCGTGACTCTTTTGCAGACTTCAAGCTATAATTCTATATTTAGAGTCTTTGTATTTATCCAATCTTCTAATTTCGCGATTCTTATGCTTTATATTTAGTATTATTGTCATATATTGAGTTATTTTACATTTGTTGCATATTAAGTTACCTATTACGTTTTACACCATTATAATAACAACTAATAATTCGTTATTATGTTACCTCGTATTCTTTCTTTTTATATTGACGATATTTTCTCAAAAACTCGCTCAATTTTAAGATTTCGCTTTCTATAAATGAACTCTTATTAATTATTTATATAATAAAAAAATTAAGTTACCGATAATTTTGTATATTGATTAGTTATATTATATTATACAAACTATGAGATATATGTGTTATTTGGATTTGATTAATAATAGTATTCATGTTTTAAAATTATTTTTAAAGCTATCAATGTCATTGTAAAATATTTAATTTTAATAAAATGAAATATTACACAATTATAAGGAATATTACATTAAATTTGATCATCTTTTGCATATTACACTCTAAATATCCTTCTTCATCTTTATTATCAAAAATTTTCGTAAAGATTATTTATCCACTAAAAGATATGTTCGTCATTTACAAGTTTCGTGTTTGTCACTTTTCCAATTTAAAGTCTAATTAAGTGTAGAATTATGATTTGTTTATGCTCTTCCTCTTGTAATGAATTTGACAAAGGCCACTTTGAATTTTGTTTTGAAAATATAATTCAAGTTTAATTTTGATGATTATGTGTGACTTGAAAGTCTCTTTAATTTTCCATAATTTTTGTTCAAAGTGTTTTCTCATATTATGTTTTGAACTATTCATGTAAATATAAATCACATACGGATCTCGTATTCTAGGGTTGAAAGTCATTCAACTTATGTTTTATTTGATTTTTAATTTGTTATAAGTCTGTTTATGACGAGCCATACCTTTTTAGAAAGATTGTTTCGTTGTATACATTTTTCGTATTTTAAGTTTTTCTAAATAAATTATTTAAACGAACAAAATTGTTAATTTTAGATCTGGTCAGAATCGATACTTAAGTTTTATATCGTATAGTAGTGAGTGCATCGTAAAACGTCCAAGATTTGATACACAATATTTTTATTTGCTTGTTGATATGACTAAATATGTCATGTGACTATTTTTTTCGTTTATCTGCATAATTGAGGTAAATAACATTCTGCTACTTTTTTACGTACTTAAATTTATTTTATTTATCATAAATACGATACTGATTTGTGATAAATAAAATAAGAGATTTTAAAAAATTCTAATCTTAATTTACGTATTAATGGAGAAGATCGCATATACATAAAACGTGTGATATTATTTAGAAATAGTTTGCACCCATTTCGGAACTCATCAATACATGGTCAAATAACGTGTGATATTATTTTACATAATCATATTTTGAATTCATTCATGTTCCATCCGTTACAAATATCTCCATCATTATTTCTTAATAGGACACTACTTCTCTAAATTTCAATTTAGGCAACATAGTAACCCCATTTTTTTTATTTCTTGAGACATGATAATATATATATATATATTACATGATTTTATTTTCATGTTTACTATATTTTTGCATGGATTTGAATATATATTTAATAGATTTTGATACTTTATTGTAGAATATAAGTACTTTCTAAACTTTGAAGAATTTGAAGAAAAAAGAATATAATTTAGGTGTTAATGGAAATTCTAAATATTGGGTTACACTGGCCACTTGCAGTGTTTAAACTCTATCTTAAATTTCAGAAGTCTGATTTTGATGATCTTATAGCCCGGACAAAACTTGTGGAATTTTATGTAACTTATAGATGGTCACATAAGGTGAATCCAAGTGGATAGTCGAGGAAATGGAGAGAACAAAATTTTAGTAAAGAATCTTATTCGGTTTAGAAGACTTGTATCAAGTTTTAAAAATAAGTGATTATTAAAATAAAAATCAGATCTTTATTATAAGCAAAAAATACCTGTGTGGGAGTTAGGGTTACTTTCTTCCTTTCTTTCACCTGTAATTTGTTTATCATTGTTCTTCATTAATATAAGTTTGAGGTACTCTTTTCTTCTCTTAATTTTTAGTAGCATACATTTTGTATGACTTTCTTGATTATTTTCCTCGCTTTAATTCCTAGCATGAGTGAGTATTCATTTTTAGAGTGCAAGAAAAAACCATGTTTACAACATGATAATTACTTGATTTTCGCAATACTTTGACTAATTTAAATTATTCTAATTGATATGTTTTAATGCTTAATTTGCATAAATGGCTAATATCGTAAATTAATTGTATGCAATAATATTAATAGATCGAGAGATAATGTACTCATTATAAAAGCACAGATATGATTAGACGATTGATTGTGAATAAGAGAACATAATTGAATTTCTGAGAACGTTGATAATCAATAGAGATCAACATATGTTATAATTACTTCCAATTAAATTGCTAAATTTTTTTATTGTGTACGCATTAATACTTCAAAAATTAATATACTCTAGCTACAAGACCACTTTAATTTCTTTGGCATAGGAACCGGTTTTGTGTACACATGGTGAACTCAATAGTCATGGGCTTTTAATTAACTATTTTTTAAACAAATTTATTTGCATTATCTAGTTAGATAAAATTCTCAATAATAGTTGTGACTGTAGAAACAATTTAGAATATTTGGATTATATTTTTTGAAACTTGTCTCTTTCTGGATACGACATGTACTTACTAGTCTCTGCTAATAACATTCGTCGTGCACTTACAATAATACAAAATAAAATATCAAGACCTGCTCAACCTTTACTTCATTGAATAAATCAATAAGCCTTTAAGTACATTTCAGGTATATTTGGATTATGGGTCCTTTGTCTAGAATCTTCCATTCACTTGATTGACCACGAGCATGGATTTACTGGATATGTTCACATTCTTGCTCTATTTTTGGACTAGTATAACTCTAACAATGAATTCAGAAATCTATAAATAAATAATAACGGTCTCCTATCCTTAGGTTTTGAAAAATAGGTGGTATTCCCAAGTGTTCCTTGATTTTCTGAATCACATGTTCACTTTTAAGCATGTATTTGAACTTTTTTCTTGCTTTCTTGATTTAAAGAATTCATGGCATTTGTTAGATGACTTAGACCACGAGACAATTTTTATTTGAGTAAGACTTTGTATCTCTTTTACATTTTACATTTCAAGGAGACTTCATATTAATCAAAACTTATATTTTCGATAAGTTAACTTTAGTGCTTCTATGATTATCAACAAAGCCTAGGAATATATCAGACTCTACCCTAAACACATATTTTGGGGGCTGAGATTCATTCAATACTTTTCTAAGATGTCAAACATTTTAGTTAAATGGCCAATATGATTTCAAGCCTCTTTCGACTTAACCAACATATCATCAACGTAGGCTTTTATTATTCTCTCAGTTTATTTTTTCTCAAACATCATCTAACGATATTCCTTTAATGTGTGACTCAAGCATTAAGTTGGTAAAAAGTCATCCATATATAAAAAAATAGACCTCTATATTAAAGGAATAGATAAGCTTTGGATACAGGCCATGCATGAGGATGTGATTGTACCCCAAATAGGCGTCTATGCATTTGAAAAATGTGTGACATGTGATTGCATCCACAAGTTAATTAGTCTTCGGGAAAAGGAAGCTATCTTTTGGATATGCTTCATTGTAATTGATGATGGTTACACATTTTACATTTTTCATTTAAATTATCCTCTAGTACTAGGATCAGAAGCCATATTTGATATAAGGATTTTTTGACTTATCCTACATTGAGTAGTCTATCTACCTTATTTTTGAAGGTATCAATCATACCCTCTCCAATGAGTTGCCTTTTTTACCTCACTCGCTACTTATTTTGGTTGATATTTTTCTAGTGGCACATCATGGTCAACTCCCACCGTCTACACGATCTGAAGTATACACATCCAAATTTTCTTTAACGGGTGTCATAAGTATATTTTTAAGTTTCGATGTCAGTTTGGATCTAATTATGAGAACCCTGGAGGATCACGTTCTTCAACCAGTGTTTATAAACTTAAGATTAAAATCAAATATAATTGTTACATAACCACAACCGCCATAATATATTTATAACATATGAATAGACCACACTATAGTATTAAGATAGACACATTAAAAACTTGATAATCGATAGTACTTCGTTCTGGTCATTTGGTATTTTTCTCCTAATTAAAAATATTCTACATTAATTTTACAATACAAATATATCTTAAAATGTCAAATATAAACATCCAATTGAGGTTAAATTCACTTAAAAAGGCACTAGGTTTATGAAAAACAAACTTGGTGAAAGAGTTATATATTAAATATAGTATAATTTTAGTTGTGCTGGAACGTAAGTGATTCAAATTTTATAATATTTACATAAATTAAGTTCGCATAAAATATCATCAAACAATTACGATCTTGAAACATAAGTGATTCGAATTTTACAAGGTTTACATAAATTAAGTATGCATAAAATATCATCAAACAGCTATGACCTCGAAACTGAAATGTTTTTTTATTCTTTTAATTGATCT
Source organism: Apium graveolens (assembly GCF_009905375.1). Taxonomy (NCBI): domain Eukaryota; kingdom Viridiplantae; phylum Streptophyta; class Magnoliopsida; order Apiales; family Apiaceae; genus Apium; species Apium graveolens. The sequence goes on along the minus strand of NC_133655.1, from coordinate 223,460,041 downwards.
GCTTGATGTTAAAAAAAAATAATTTCTATTTTTGAAGTCTATACACATTCATTTGTATATTTGAAGTTTGTACAAAAAAAATTTATCAATCTATTTTGAAATAAATGTATTAAGTTAAGAACAATGCTACATACCCAACAAAATTTCCAAAAACGTTCCTAAAATGACACGTGCTATCTTTTAATTAGTGGGATTCATACAAATACACGAGGACCCCATTTCATTTATGAATGAACATCCAATAGCATGTTGAGAACTCATCATTCGGGAACGATTTTGGGAACCGCTTTTGGGACTCTACCATTTTTCTTAAGTTAATATGATTCTTCATTTAACCTGTCACATTATATAATTCTTCGTATTTAAAACAAATTACATTCCATTTTTAAAACCCCGTTCATTGAGCGTGATTAAATAGATCATGTTGTGTGAACTTATATACTATCATCCCAAGATCCGTATTTAGTTATTAATTGTCCAAAGATTTATTAGAACATATACTAATTTGTAAGGTATGTATTTTAGCCAAAATTTGACAATGGATCATTTCAGGTAAAATACGGGTCAATTAAGATCAAATTGGGGCAAAAGGATGAAGTATTAGGTTTTAGGCTGCAATGCATGAGAGGAGAATGCGTAATAGGGGTAGGACGCTCCCTCATCTGGTGAAATACATGATATAGTTATTTGAGTGTTGGATTACAATGAAAGGAGAAGTGTATAAATTCCATAAGGCGCATCCTAGCCTAGGGAGATGCATGGTTTTGGATTCATTTAAATATTTGGGCTTGTCCTCACTCAGGACAAGGCAAGCAAGGACAATCTCAGGACAAGACAAACATGGAGAGAGCAATGGAGATTATTTTAACTAACATATTTTTTATATGTACTCTTTGAAGAATTCCCTCTTCGAAGGCCTCCAGGGGTATGCTTGATGATTGAAGGCCTCCTCTTTTATTCAACGAGGGTCCTCGTTAGGGATGCAGGTTTAATATTGATGTTTTCTTTGGGAGCTCTGTTCTTATATTTAACGGGTGTCCTCGTTGGAGAACTTTGGAGTCATCCTGCACATTGCACCCAAAAGTTTGGGATCACATGTCCTTCTATCTGATGGATTATCCTCATCCGGGGGACAGGGACGCGTCCGGAATTTGGTGTGAACCGTGGCTATACTTTTATTCGTAAGTAAAGGGAGATAACTATAGCATTGAGTGTTATCCTTGCGTAGGAAGATGCACTATCCATGAAGTTCTACAAGTGCGAACGAGCCTTGGGCCTTCATGATTGGGCCTCATTGTTGGACATTCCTAAATCTAGCGAAAGACGGATTTTGGAAAAATTCCTACTAGGCCTTGGAATGAGAAGTTTAACCCCATTAGATTTCTTGTTCCCCAAAAACTATGTCAGGCTTGATCCGTATAAAAAGAGTACGTAGGCACATTGAAAGAGGTTAAAAGTTGATAGCTAAAAAGGACCACCAGTAACCCTAATCAATCTCAGCCACCAATTAACACACAAACACCACACGCTGTTTACTTTTCTGGTGAAGAACCACCATTGTAGATCTTGTTTATGGCATGAAACCTCAACTTTGTTGTTATCAGATTACTCCATCAACAAATAAAAGCTAGAAGGAGGGGTGCTGATCAAGATCATAATCTCGGGAGGAAGAGATGATTCACCATGATGAAGGTTCTTAAAAATAAAATATAAAGGATAGCCATGGACAATGTTATAGGCTGCAACTACAAAGTAGATCCACGGATGACACTTTCCAGCTGGGGGGTCGTGTGAGATTTGAAGGAGATTTGGATCTTAAGGGTTGTTTGGAAGATGGGTTTTTAGTTGTTGCTACAGATTTAATGGTCTAGGGTTATTCGAAGGTGATAAACTTTGAACAGCGAGGATGGACATCAATAACAAGGGGGTGGCCTCGTTCAATATCTGGAGGAGAATGCTTCATACTCAAAGAGCTCCCTCAAGGTTAACACCAAACTAGTTGTGCTGTGATTCTGTTATTCATTTCTTCAACTTGTGCAAGAAGAAGATCATATGAAGGACATGTAAACCAAGTTTTGGAGTGGAAATACGGTGAGGTTCCTCTTGCGGAAAGATCCATGAAGATGTGTAATCAAGGTTTTCCGAGACTCTTCCAAAGCAACATCAGAATGAAGATCTCTAAGAAGATGCGTAAATTTTAGGAGCTCGTCTTTAACTCCAAGGAAAGAGGTTTTAGGTGAAGGGAATCTATAAGAACTCAAAGCATACATCTTCCACCTTCCTAAAATAGTGTATTACCTGACAACAATAACCAAGCGCACCCAAATTTCCTAAGGTGCGCATGCTCTTTGGTGGATATCTTGAAAAGTGTTTCCCTCTTAAGGCGCGCCCTCAAAGAAAAAATTAAATTTTAGAAGGCATGAATACAAGGAAATAACAAATGACTCTAATGAGATTCTTAATATTGCAATTTCAGAAGATAAGAAGTAATTGGAGAAGAGAATCCTCGTGATCCAATGTGTGTGGCCCCTAATTCCCAAGGGGATCACTGTTAGGACGAGAACACGCGCTAATATTCACTCAAGTATACGCGATCATAAGTAATATATAATTATTTCTAGTTCGTTCCCATAGAGACTCTTTTAAGTTAATTTCAATTAATGTACTTATGCAACAATGGTATGGTTATTATTCAATGCTAAGATGATTAACAAATTAAGGTTGTTTATACCTATGATTAACTAAGAGATTATACTAAAGAACATTAACTAAGAGATTAAGAGGATTGATTACTATATGACACAAACATGGGATTCTAACTTCATTACTACTTCATTCAATAGTCTTTTTGTTCTTAACCTTAGCATGCATTGGTGATGACACCAATCAGATAACACAAAACTAGTAAACGCCAACTTTCGTTGTACGAATACCCTACTACCAGACATCCACAAATTAGATAGAAGCTAAATAGACACCAATTATATTGAGACCTTATATGTCTATAGAATTTGACAACATAACGGTTTAATGCACAAGTTATCTATCATGATTACATAGGGCAAGTAAGATGGTTAAAATTACCTACAAATCATGCATATCAAATACATGAACCTATGCTAGCATGACAAGTTCTAAACCCCTAAATTCACTTTCGCTTCATTAGAGATTAACACGCTATCTTATAAGTTCGTGACACTCATAAGATGAATAAGCACAACCAATAATAGGTTATCATATAATCACCACACACTGAGGCATCGAAACAATTTAACTAAAGAAATCCATAAGTAAATCCGCTAGAACCCCACGATAACGATTAGCCCATAATCGGACTCATCATAAACATGGGTTCCAATGAAAGCATGGTATAATAAATATAGTCTTTATACTAAATAAATAATAAAACCAAGTACGTTACATAAGAGTATAGGTTCACAAATAAGAAAACTAGCATCCAAGATTACAACTTAAAACAAAGAATCACAAGAATAAACTAGATCCTCTTCGCCTTGGTTGAATTGTGCTATACGGTCTTCTTACGCCTTCTCCTTAAGCTCTGGTACGTCTTGTTATGAAAAACGATCATAAGTTTTTATTATATAAGCTATAGAATCAACCAGGGCTTCAAACTCTCAGAATCCAAGTAGAAACAGAATTTTGTCATCCCGACCTGGTGCGACCGCATGCTTCACCAGCACGGGCGCGCTGCAAATCTGCATCTCGGCGCGGGCGCGCGCTACTAAAGCGCGGGCGCGCGCTACTAAAGCGCGGGCGCGCTGACCTTCTGGAAAAATACAGATTTTTATTTTCTTGCATGGTTTGAGCTGGCGATCTATGAGCAAACTCCCGAGACATCTTCCTAACACCAATTTAGGACCAAAACAATGCTAAATCTCTTGATTCTTTTATTTATGCCTGAAATGCAAAACACTACAAAAATACATCAAAAACACACATAACTTGAATATAAAAACATCAATTCAAGCCTTTATAGAGCATTCTAAGTGGACATAAATGCCACTTAACACACCCCCAAACTTGAACCGATTATTGTCCTCAAGCATAACAGACTCAAAGAACAAGAAATAAAAATGCATGAATGCAAGCTATATGAATGCAATGATCCCCTCAGATTAACTTGAAACCAACCGATGAGCAACATTTCAACAAATGTAGTTATTCGCATTAAGATCAGTCAAAACCCCACAAATTAACTAACAAGCTAGAAATGTGCGTGTGTGCAAATGCTTACAGATATACTATCACAACTAGATCAACAATCATGACTCACTACTCACCAAGGCAATCACAAGGTTATAAATAGAATAAAAGCTAAACTCAAAATGACTTATAACACTTCAATTCTTATATCGGAATTATACATGGATTCAGGCTTTTATTCTTAACACATAAACAACACAAATATGCTTATTTGACCAGGAAATGATTGAGGTCCATAAAAGACTTATACAATAGTATCTATATAATGAGCGTTAGGTTAGTGGATCCCAGACTACAAAAACCTTAGGTCACTAGGCACAAAGTCCCCTAAGAACATAATAACTCCAGTACTAAAGAGCCCACTTATGATCAAATATCCATAACATATTTTTTTCCCTTTTTTTCTTTTTTTTCATGATTTATGAATGAATGCGTTTCACTCCATCTCGTTCAACCCTAGACTACTCATTAAAAATGAGTTGGCTACTAGCCATTCGACACCTAGCCATAACAACTAGCAATAAAATTCAATGTTTTCTCCAATTTTTAAATATCCATGTTATTTTATCATTAAGAGAATATCCTAAAGTCTAAATATAAACAGGTTATTAAACCTCACAAACAAACAAATCATGATCATGATCTAGCCCTTAAGCAACCTATAAGACTTAATGAAATTACAATTGCCTCTAGCATGCAAATCAACTCGATATTACTTAACGTCACTAAACATGACATCACTACACTAGCATCAATATCATAAATTAATCGGAAAAGCAAACTTAAGGGATCATGTTATAATGCAAATGCATGAACTATATGCAACAAACTATCATACAAAATAAAAAAAACTACTACATGGCAAATATGCAAGTATATGAACTAAATTAGCATGAATATACAAACTATATGTGACTCACACATAACATATAATCCTTAACTACTACCCCCAAACATAAAATATTTGATGTCCTCAGTGAAGGTAATAGCAAGAAATTAGGCATACCTACTCAGAATTAGGGTCATCACCCTCAACGGGTGGTGTGTCAGGAGTGTCTGGAAGCGGGTACACAGAGTCCTCACCAAATACTGGCCATTGGATATCAACTCCTGTGGCTCTGAATGCAGTCCCCAATACCTGGATAAGGTCCTATGCAAACCGACTATGGATGTCATGCACCGCATCCATCCTCATCATCAAGTGCCTATACTGCGCTAAACTCATACCAGAACTACACTGTGCTTTCTCATGTTGCTGCTGCTGCGAACCCGAAGGACCGGCCTCCTCACCTAACTGAGCTCTCCAAGATGCTCTACGGGCCTGCGAAGAACCACCAGCATACGTCTGATCAGCTGGCCTTCCACATGGCAGATGGTCATAAGAATAACCAAGCCCCTTAGGATCAGGCTTCCCACCGTACCACTCCTGCATACTCAACAGCGTCAACTATCAATCGGGGCACTAGGAAGCTGCAGCTGCTCATGCACGGGCCAATGAACGCCAACCATCACACACAACTTCGTCATAATGGATGCATAGGGTATAGAACCCGTAGTACTCCCTCGCAAGAATGGCAGAATATCCTGATGAATCACCATCCCAAGATCCACATAGTCTCCCTGAAGAATCCCCCACAATAACCGTGCACGCTTCACAGTAACATCATGCACGTGAGAAGATGGCATGATCTTGGCATAAATAAAAGAATTCCATGCACGTGCAAACCTGTTCATGCACAAGGCAGGGAAAGTGGCATACTCATTCGTGCCCTTCTTGAACTTTCAGTGAGTCTTAGGCACACACAGGGTAGCAATAATTAAATCTAAGTTAAAACCATCCCCCGTCTTCTCATTCCAATTCTCCTGTCCTTGCCTCTTGTCGGGCTGCTCAATCGCCCTTTGAATCGCCTCAGCATTAAAGTCCACTGTCATTCCCCTCACCATAGTGAAACCGTTCTTCTCCGCCTTGTATTCGCGTAGAACTCGCGAACCACACTCATAGGTACCGCAACGGGTGCCTCATAAAAAGCTATCCACCCCATCTCCACAATCATCTCCAACAACTTACCATCCCTTCCCGATGGCAGAAAACCTCGCTCCTTGGCTATAGGATTCGAAAGCAGCCTCGTATACTCTGCCTCAGCCTCCGGAGTTGAAAACCTGGGCCTCACACCACCCGCACTCGAAGAATCAGTGGTGTTGCTGCTAACTTGGGTTCGTTGTCTTTTGGGTGCCATTGAGATTGAATAAGAGAGAATAAGAGATGTGTGTATAAGAGAGATTTTTGTTTGAGAATTTGAGAAGTGATGGAGAAGTTTGTGTATAAGTGTGTGTATATAGGAATTCAGAGAGAATTAGTTATGGAAAAGAAGTGGGAATTGATGAATAATGGGAATAATGGAGTGATGGAAATTGATTTGGAGAGGGAAATATGGGATGTGGGAGAGTAAAATTCGGGTTTGAATTGATATTGTAATGAAGTCCCCAATTTTCTGTTTATTTTGCTGATTCTTTTTTTTCGACTACAGGGACTCAGTGCGGCCGCTCCGCCTGGCAGCGCGGTGGCGCCGTACTTCTGGAAAACTAGCGCGGCCGCCCCGCATACCGGCGCAGGCGCGCACACTTTCTGACAAATTAGCACGACCGCCCCGCTCTTCAGCGCGGGCTCGTCGTGCTTCTATAATTGAACTCCAATTTTTTTTTTCTGAATTTTTTATATTTTTCTCCTTGTTTTCTTCTTTCTCTATCTACTAATGTACAACAAACTTGGGTTGCCTCCCAAGAAGTGCTTGGTTTACGTCGTTAGCTTGACGTAGAATCCCGAGATCAAGTAGACAATAAAACGGCACTAACCACCTCATAGTTTGCCATATCCCCATAGTAATGCTTCAACCTATGACCTTCACCTTGAATACTTGTCCTGGATCATTCTCAAAAATCTCCACTGCTCCATTTGGAAACACAATTTTGATATAAACGGCCCTGACCACCTCGACTTCAACTTTCCAGGAAAAAGACGGAGACGAGAGTTGAATAACAGAACTTGTTGCCCCGACACAAATGATTTGAGCACTAGCCCCTATCATGCCACCTCTTGACTTTTTCCTTGTACATTTTGTTATTCTCATACGCTTGAAGTCGAAACTCTTCGAGTTCATTCAATTGAAGCATTATTTTCTTTCCAGCCGCATCCAAATCAAGGTTCAACTTCTTCAAAGCCCAATATGTTTTGTGCTCGAGCTCCACAGGCAAATGACAACCTTTACCATAAACCAACTGAAATGGCGACATGCCAAGAGGAGTCATGTATACTGTTCTATATGCCCAATTAACAGCTTCATCAAGCTTCAAAGACCAATCCTTCCTTGATGGACACACAATTTTCTCAAGAATTTGCTTGATCTCTCTATTAGACACCTTAGCTTGACCATTTGTCTGAGGATGGTAGGCTATAGCAATGCAATGATTCACATTATACCGCTGCATCATAGCAGTGAACTTGCGATTGCAGAAATGCGATCCCTCATCACTGATTATGACTCTTGGAGTCCCAAACCTTGTGAATATCTGCTTATGAAGAAAATTAAGCACTACCTTCGCATCATTTGTCGGCAAAGCCTTAACTTTAACCCATTTCGAGACATAATCAACCGCCAACAAAATATATTGATTATTACAAGATGAGACAAATGACCCCATGAAGTCAATTCCCCAAATATCGAAGACTTCAACCTCAAGAAGCACATTAAGAGGCATCTCATCCCTCTTAGACATATTACCCACACGCTGACATCGATCACACTTCAAAAAATATTGATACGTATCCTTAAACAAAGTAGGCCAGAAGAATCCCTTTTGAAGGATACGAGCTGCTATCTTCTTTCCACCATAGTGGCCTCCATACGCAGTCGAATGGAAATCTCGCAAGATCCCCCCGTTTTGCTGTACGAAATACATCTTCTAATGATCTGGTCAACTCTTTGCCTAAACAGATATGGCTCATCCCACATGTACCACTTTGCCTCATAAAGAAACTTCTTCCTTTGAGCATAAGACAAGTCTAGAGGCATGATATTACTCACAAGATAGTTTACAATGTTTGCAAACCACGGTTCTTTGTCTTGTACCCCAAACAACTGCTCATCAGGAAAAGACTCATTTATCAATGTCTTATCATGTGAAGTTACACTTGGATCTTCTAAATGAGAGAGATGATCAGCAAATTGATTCTTAGTACCCTTTCTGTCCTTGATCTCTAAATAAAATTCCTGAAGTAAAAAAACCTATTGAATCAATCTAGGCTTCGAGTCCTTCTTCAAGACGATATAGCGAATAGCAGCGTGATCACTGAAAACTGTCACCTTCGTCCCAAGAAAATAAGATCGAAACTTCTCAAAACCGTAGACAATGGCTAAGAGTTCTTTCTTAGTAGTAGTATAATTTAGTTGAGCATTATTTAGGGTCTTACTAGCATAGTAGACCACAAGAAATATGTTGTTCTTTCTCTGTCCAAGAACTGCTCCAACTGCATAGTCACTTGCATCACACATCATCTCAAAAGGTTCATCCCAATTAGGTGCAGTTATGACAAGTTCCGTGATTAAACTCTTCTTCAAGAAATTAAAAGCAGCTAGGCACTCGTCATCAAACTTGAACGAAACATTTTTCTCTAGAAGATTGCACAAAGGTTTATAAATTTTTGAGAAGTCCTTGATGAAACGCCTATGGAAACCCACATGTCCAAGAAAACTGCGGACTCCCTTAACAAAAATTGGTGGAGGAAGGTTTTCGATAACCGCCACCTTGGCTTTGTCCAACTCAAGACCTTTACTAGAGACCTTGTGCCCAAGAATAATGCCCTGTCGCACCATAAAATGACATTTTTCCCATTTAAGAACCAGATTGGTCTCAACACACCTTTTAAGAACGGTGCCAAGATTTGGCAAGCATTAGTCAAAAGAATCACCAAACACAGAGAAATCATCCATGAACACCTCCATATTCTGACCAATCATGTCAGAGAAGATAGCCATCATGCATCTCTGAAATATGGCAGGTGCACCACACATGCAAAAGATACTCTTCTGAAGGCAAAAGTACCAAACAGACAAGTGAAAGTAGTTTTTTTCTGATCTTCTAGAGCAATACAAATCTGATTATAATCCGAATAGCCATCCAGAAGACAGTAGTACTCATGCCCATCCAATATGTCAAGCATCTGATCAATAAAAGGAAGAGGGAAGTGATCATTTCTCATGGCCTTGTTCAGCTTCCTGTAATCCATGCAAACTCTCCACCCCGTGACTTTTCGAGTAGGAATGAGCTCATTCTTCTCATTAACAACAACTGTGATGCCCCTTTCTTCGGCATACACTGAACTGGACTCACCCAAGAACTATCAGAAATGGGATAGATGATCCCTGCATCTACCCATTTGAGGATTTCTGTCTTCACAACTTCTTTCATGATCGGATTAAGCCTTCTTTGTTGCTCAATAGTAGGCTTGCTACCTTCCTCTAGCAGAATTTTATGCATGCAATAAGAAGGGCTGATTCCCTTAATATCTTCTATAGTCCATCCAATTGCCGATTTGAACTCTCTCAGAATTCTTAAGAGCTTTTCCTCATCACTACCTGAAAGTTCAGATGCAATAATAACAGGCAAAGTAGATGCATCACATAAAAAAGTATACCTTAAGTGTTCAGGCAATGGTTTAAGCTCAAGTGTAGGAGCTTCCTCAATAGATGGCTTGAGGTGCTTTGGAGATTTGTTTAGCTCCTCCATTCCAAGAGATTAAAAAGGCATATCCAGCCTTCACTTCCAGGGAGAAGCATTCAAATACTACAACTGTTCATCACCTTCATCATCTTCACTATCTAAATTCCCCAACAAGGCCTTCTCTAAGGCATCAGACCTTAACAATTGATCAAGTTCTGAAGTAACCAAAGAATCGACCAACTCCACTTTTAAGCACTCCTCGTTTTTAGTTGGGAATTTCATGGCATTAAAAATATTGAACGTCACATCCTGATCCAGCACTCACATAGTAAGCTCACCCTTTTGCATATCAATCAAGGTTCGTCCAGTAGCCAAAAATGGTCTTCTCAAGATTATGGGAATCTTCTTATCCTCCTCAAAATCAAGAACTATAAAATCAGCAGGAAAGATGAGTTTATCCACCTTGACCAAGACATCCTCCATAATGCCTCGTGGATATGTAATAGACTGATCAGCCAACTACAAGGTCATATAAGTAGGCTTTGGATTAGGTAAGTCCAATTTCTTGAAGATTGGCAAGGGCATCAGATTGATGATAGCTCCCAAGACACATAAGCATTTGTCAAATGACACTTTTCCAATAGTATAAGGAATAGTGAAGCTTCCAGGATCTTTAAGATTCGGAGGTAACTTCTGCTGCAGCACAACACTACATTCCTCCGTAAGAGCAACTGTCTCTAAGTCATCAAGATTCACTTTCTGAGAGAGAATACCTTTCATAAACTTCACATAACTAGGCATCTGTTCAAGAGCTTCAGCGAAAGGTATGTTGATATAAAGTTTCTTGAACACCTCCAGGCGGTGGAGGATATATCCGTTTTCCCCTATATTACCTTCAGGATGAGTGTGTTCAACAGTAGTCTTCCTTGCTTCCACGTTTGCTTCCTTCTGCATTTCTTCTTCAGCCACAGCTTCTTCTTCTGACACTTGAGAGTGTTCGGGATATGCAACCTTCCCAAACCTCAATATAATTTTCTTAATCTGCACTTTAGCTTCCCTATTTCCTGGTACTTCAGTGTCACTAGGGAGTGTACCAGGTTGGTAATTTAGCAAGGCATTGGCAATTTGCCCAATTTGATTTTCCAAGGTCTTGATAGAAACTGCTTGGCTCTTGCACATGAGCCTCAACTCCTCCAATTCAGATTTTTCATTAGATTGTTGCAGCTGGAGTTGTTGTCTTGGTGCATATTGCTCCAGCTGAAGTTAGGATGATTGTGGTTGTTGGGATGATAGGTGGCTGGAATAGGCTGCTGCGATATCTGAAAGTTGCTCACGAGCTGAGCTGATTTATTAGAAATAGCACACCGATCAGTCTCGTGCGCACCAACACAAATCTCACAAATAGTAGTGATCTGATTAACTCCATGATTAGCCAAAGAATCCACCTTCATCGTCAAAGCCTTAAGCTGAGCAGCTATAGCAGTAGCTACATCCACTTCCAGAATTCCTGCTACCTTGCCCTGAGGTAGTCTCTGAGTAGGATTCTGGTACTCATTAGCAGCCATCAGTTCAATCAATTCATAAGCTTCATCATAGCTTTTGGCCCACAAGGCTTCTCATGATGCTGCATCAAGCATGGGTCTAGAAGTAGCACCTAATCCATTATAAAACCAGTTGATGATCATACAGTCAGGCATCCCACAGTGAGGACACTTTCTAAGCATCTCCTTGTAGCGATCCCAAGCCTCACATAAAGATTCTCCAGATTGTTGAGCAAATTTAGTAAGTGCATTTCTGATTGCAGCAGTTTTTGCCATAGGAAAGAATTTAGTTAGGAACTTTTGAGCAAGATCCTCCCATTTGGTGATAGACCCTGGTGGTAGAGAATGTAACCAGTACTTAGCTTTATCCTGCAGAGAGAATGGGAAAAGCCTCAACTTAATAGCATCTTCAGAAACTCCATTGAACTTGAAGGTGTCGCAGATCTCGATGAAATCTCTAATGTGCATGTTGGGGTCTTCTGTCGAAGAACCCTCAAACTGAAGTGAGTTCTATATCATCTGAATCATGCTCGACTTGATCTCAAAGGTGTTAGCCGAGATGGCTGGTCGGACAATGCTAGACTGAATATCATTAATCTTCGGTTGAGAGTAATCCATCAAAGCCTTTAGATTTGCTTCTGGTTCTCCCATTGCAATAAGAGCTTCTTCTTCAACTTTCTCCTCGACAAGAACTTCCTCGAAAACTTCCTTAGCTACCACAACTTCTTCCTCAGCTTAATCCAGAGTTCTCTTACGAGAGCGAGAATGCGTATGCATACACGCTCGCTAGAGTACCTGAAACACGACAAGGAAATAAGTAAGTAACAATGTCTGAGTCAATGAACTTTAACAACCACTAATGATAAACACATAAACTAAAAATTAATACCGAGTCCCCGGCAGGGGCGCCAAAAACTTGTTAGGACGAGAACACGCGCTAATATTTACGCAAGTATACGCGATCGCAAGTAATATAAAATTATTTCTAGTTCGTTCCCACAGAGTCTCTTTTAAGTTAATTTCAATTAATGTACTTATGCAACAATGGTATGGTTATTATTCAATGCTAAGACGATTAACAAATTGAGGTTGTTTATAACTATGATTAACTAAGAGATTATACTAAAGAACATTAACTAAGAGATTAAGAGGATTGATTACCATATGACACAAACATGGGATTCTAACTTCATTACTACTTCATTCAATAGCCTTTTCGTTCTTAACCTTAGCATGCAATGGTGATGACACTAATCAGATAACACGAAACTAGTAAACGCCAATTTTCGTTGTACGAATACCCTACTACCAGACATCCATAAATTAGATAGAAGCTGAATAGACACCAATTATATTGAGACCCTATATGTCTATAGAATTTGACAACATAACGATTTAATGCACAAGTTATCTATCATGTATTTGATATGCATGATTCGTAGGTAATTTTAACCATCTTACTACTAAAGAACATTAACTAAGAGATTAAGAGGATTGATTACCATATGACACAAACATGGGATTCTAACTTCATTACTACTTCATTCAATAGCCTTTTCGTTCTTAACCTTAGCATGCAATGGTGATGACACTAATCAGATAACACGAAACTAGTAAACGCCAACTTTCGTTGTACGAATACCCTACTACCAGACATCCATAAATTAGATAGAAGCTGAATAGACACCAATTATATTGAGACCCTATATGTCTATAGAATTTGACAACATAACGATTTAATGCACAAGTTATCTATCATGATTACATAGGGCAAGTAAGATGGTTAAAATTACCTACGAATCATGCATATCAAATACATGAACCTATGATAGCATGACAAGTTCTAAACCCATATATTCACTTTCGCTTCATTAGAGATTAACACGCTATCTTATAAGTTCACGACGCTCATAAGAGGAATAAGCACAACCAATACTAGGTTATCATACAATCACCACACACTAAGGCATTGAAACAATTTAACTAAAGAAATCCATAAGTAAATCCGCTAGAACCCCATGATAACGATTATCCCATAATCGGACTCATCATCAATGTGGGTTCCAGTGAAAGCATGGTATAATATACATAATCTTTATACTGAATAAATAATAAAATCAAGTACGTTACACAAGAGTATAGGTTCATAAATAAGAAAACTAGCATCCAAGATTACAACTTAAAACAAAGAATCACAAGAATAAACTAGATCCTCTTCGCCTGGGTTGAATTGTGTTATACGATCTTCTTACGCCTTCTCCTTAAGCTCTGGTACGTCTTGTTATGAAAACGATCATAAGTTTTTATTATCTAAGCTATAGAATCAATTAGGGCTTCAAACTCTCAGAATCCAAGTAGAAATAGAATTCTATCATCCCGACCTGGCGCGGCCGCACGCTTCACCAGCGTGGGCGCGCTGTAAATCTGCAGCTCGGCGCGACCACATGCTACTACAGCGCGGGCGCACTGACCTTCTGGATAAATACTGATTTTTATTTTCTTGCATGGTTTGAGCTGGCGATCTACGAGCAAACTCCCGAGACATCTTCCTAACACCAATTTAGCACCAAAATAATGCTAAATATCCTAATTCTTTTATTTATGCCTGAAATGTAAAATACTACAAAAACACATTAAAAACACAAATAACTTGAGTACAAAAACATCAATTCAAGCCTTTATAGAGCATTCGAAGTGGACATAAATGCCACTTAACAATCACAGGGAGAGGCACCGTGTGACGGCCTCAATCCCGGGGTCAGGAGTTGACGTCACTAAACACGACAAACAAAAATATAAACAACAAGATTACTATTATTATATACTAACACGACCCCATACCAAGATCCGATCCTGGTTCGAGTATGATCCAACCCACACATTATTTATTACAAACCATTTATTTAAAAAGTCTGATAGACTAACTTATTCAGCAACTCATCAGACCGCACATTGTCTGATACTAACTACCTCTGAGTAGCCGGGTCCTGAAGGGGCTGAGACACGGTTCTGCCAAGGTCTGACTGGTCTTCTAGGCATCTGCGATATATATATATATAACAGGTTGCAAGGGTGAGCATAATTGCTCAGCAGTACCGACATATGAATATCAAGATAAAAACAGTAATGTAAACATTTATAGGTACAGAACTATAAATCAATATGAAATCCGAAATCTGTAAATCATTCTGAGCATCAGTAAATAAGAAACTGGATATCACTGACTAGCATGCTTTTAACAAAACAAACATAGTTGTGTGCTGTGTAAGTACCTGAGTCCAATTTTAGCATGCTATTCACATTTATAAATCCACTATATCAATTACTTATTCCTTTATGGGAATCACAAAGCCAAATCAGATACGTAACGAATATGTGAAGACAACTGATCAGGCTATCAACACCAGACGGCTCCAACTGCCATCCCATATACCTATTCGGAACTCAGAGACTAGCTAGGTCTCTGACATGCTGGACTAATCGGTTATGAATTACGCGCAACCGAATTAGCCTCTTATGCCACCTTAATAGGCCTACTTTGGCCCCTATGTATCCCATATTTGATCATTTTATCCAGTTTTCAAAACACTTGTACCTATCTCATTTCAAAACCATTAATTTTAACAGCGCACGTAAAACTGGTTCACAAATCATTTTTATTCGAGATAGGTACCTTTCGAAGTTACATTTTCCCCAAACAGGTTTAAAACAATGATTTATAACTACATGAGATACGTAACTTAAAACGTTAATATTCCTTTACGAGAATAAAACAACAATCTATTCATACATACTGAACCATAAAAGAATGGTCAGGGGTATTTTCCTTGTAACGCTTTCGAAAACCCTAAATAGCTTTTTACGCTGAATTTGGTCCTTGCGAGACTTGACTGGAATCTACAATAACAGAATACCCCAATCAGTTTTACCGACATGCTTGATATCCTCGAATCCTAATAACCCCATTCGATAACCCGAATCGTATAATAATTATACACATAACCATGTATTTATGTAATAAAGTACATTTCTCGTATTTTAAAATAAATTTTTAGAAAATTTTGGCAGCAACTTTTCTGTTTATAAGCCTACCCATCGATTACAATCAACGTCAATATTCACAACAATCCACAATCCAATTTTCCACAATTCCTCAATCATTCACGTATGAAACTAATTATAAGAGTCATTTTATTTATTTTATAAAATTAGGACTCAGATAACGATCATCACGGTCCACCGTCCGCTCGTAAAAAGTCATCACGGACGGCGGCAAAATTTTGCGGGTACGCGATTAATTCTCAGGTTTCCAACGCAAAACTTTGTCGATTATTCCTTAAAAATCATTCTGCGCGAATAATTAATATCATAAATATTAATCAAAAATCCTGCAGAAAATTATTAAAATTATTATAATATTCCAATTCACAATCTGTAAAAACAGAACGGGAATCAAAACAAAAGCCACACAGCCAACACGCGCGAACGCACCACAAAACCAACAAAGCATGGACACAACACAGACGGCACCGCCGCCTTTCACCACCACTCACACACACACACACACTTAAACACACACACACACAATCACTAACACACGCAGCACACACATATATGTATATACAAAATTGTATATATAACAAGCCAAACAGGAAGCAAGGGAGTCGCCGGAAATCCGACCGGAGGACTCACCGGAAAGGCGAGAAATTGAGCGAAACCGGGGAAGAATAGAGGGAAAAGAAAGAACGGGGAAGAAGATGAAATTGAGAGGGAGAAAATGAGAGAAACAGAGACAATTGAGAGAGAGACAATGAGTACCGTAGTGAAAGAAATGAAGGGGGTTTAGTTTATTAATTTTTTATTGTTACTCCCCACCTGATTGCCACGTATCAAACAAGTAAAGAGAATGCGTACACGTGTCCTGCTAATTCAATCTGTTCAGAAAATTCGCGAATTATCGAACCAAGTTGCGTTTGAAACGAATTCCAAAAATCATGAAAATATTCATAAAATATTTTAAATATCCCGAAGTTAATAAAAACATAAATTTCATAATTTTAATATAATTTTTGAAATGCAAATTATGCCCGATTTTAACAATTAAACGAATCGACGCGCGGGTGAAAATAATCCCAAAAATTTCCAAAATAATTTTAAAATTCTCAGAATATTATAAACTTCATAAATTATAAGTTTCGTTATTTTGAAGAATCCTGGAATTAAATATGGATTTTACAAATAAATGCAATCAGAAAATCATTTAAAGATAAATAATTAATGAAATATTAATTTCTCAATTTTATAAAATCTTGAAAATAATTATTGAAATTATAAAATTATAAAACCAATTTTAGAGACAATCCAAATATTTATGGAATTAAAACTGCAATAAAATCACTTTTAAAAGCATAACAAAACAATATAACTCAATATTTAATTACACTTTCCAATCCTTTGCACCAATAAATCATAAATAATAAATAAAAACAAACACACAACTGTCAAATCCATTACACATATTTTATTTAATTGATTATTAAATAATTACACTTTTAAAATAATATAAAATACATATACGAGTCGTTATATCCTTTCCCTTTAAAAAGATTCTGTCCCCAGAATCTGGCTTAACTAAATAAATGAGGATATTTATCGAGCATGTCTGACTCTAATTCTTAAGTAGACTCTTCAACTCGAGGATTTCTCCAAAGAACTTTCACTATGGCGATTGACTTAGTTCTAAGGACTCACTCTTTACGATCTAAGATTTGGATTGGCTGTTCCACATAGGACAAATCTAGCTGAAGCTCAATCGGTTCATACTTTATAACTTGTTTTGAATCAGGAATATAGGGCTTCAACATGGATACGTGGAATAGATTATGAATATGCTGCATCTGCGGCGACAACGCTATTTCGTAGGCAACTTTCCCTACTTTCTTCAAAACCTCAAATGGTCCTATAAATCTTGGGCTAAGCTTGCCTTTTTGACCAAATCACACTAATCCCTTCCAAGGTGATACCTTTAGTAATATTAATGAACCTACTTCAAGGTTCATATCCTTTCGATGCAAGTTTGCATTCTTTCTCTGTCTATTTTGGGCTGCTTCTAACCTTTTTTGAATCAATGCTACTGCATCTCTGGTCTGCTGAACCAACTCGAGGCCTAACACTTTCCTCTCTCCTACTTCATCCCAATACAATGGTGATCTACACTTATGTCCATACAGAGCTTTGTAAGGAGACATTCCAATGCTGGCATGATAACTGTTGTTGTACGAGAATTCAATCAAAGGTAAATGTTCGTCCCAATTTCTTTTAAAATCCAAAGCACAAACTCTTAACATATCCTCTATGGTCTGAATTGTTCTCTCACTTTGACCGTTTATTTGAGAATGATAGGCGGTACTCATATTCAACTTGGTTCCTAAACATTCTTGGAACTTGATCCAAAATTTTGAATTGAACCTCGGGTCTCGATCGGACACAATGAACACAGGAACTCCATGATTGGTCACTATCTCGTCCAAATACAGCATAACTAGCTTTTCCAAAGAATATCTTTCGTTGATTGGGAGGAAATATGCTGACTTTGTCAATCTATCAATGATTACCCAAATATTGTCGTGATTAGTTAACACACCCCTTACAAGCTTATCGGCTAAGCTTTGACAATTAGCAACTATTCTTAATTGTAACATATTACACAAAAATTTAAATTTGAATTTTGAATTTTTAACACCTTTTCATTATTGTGCTCGACAAGCTCTTCTTTCCTAATTTTAAGTTTGAATTTCAAACCTTAATACTCTTCTCCCTAGAACTTTTCTGTATTACAAAACCGATGAATGAGGTAAGAGGTATGTTCTTCAATACATATAAATCGATATATGAAGTATGTAAAGAGTATTTTGTCGGTCAATGCATTATATTTTTTAATATTTTAAATTGTTCCTAATTGTTTTAGCTATGTTATTTTATTTCAAGTTATATTCCCAATAATAAAAGAAATCATTGTTAGTTTTGGTGTAATTTTTATAAACTATAATTGTATACCAATTGTTTGATGGTCTGTACAGTAGAATAATCGACAAGAATCAACATGACTATTTTAAGGATGGCTACCAACTATTTCATCTTCTTTGTAAGATTAATAACAACCTTGACATTGAGATGTTGAAATACCATTCTTTTGATTTAGAAAGTGAATCATTTAAACTATTTTGATTGTTAGTGCTAAATATTTTCATGGCGCTCTTTGTTAATTATAGCTAGAGATTAAATTTTTTAGGTCTAAGAGATTTATTTAGTTGGGGTTTGGGTTCATTACCCGCCTTTAGTTGATAACAAAAACAGTGACCTGGATGAATACAACAAACTCTCAAACTAGCATTCGTGATTGGATGGTATTAGTATTATCTTTTAGGTATGGATATGTGACCTTTTTTATATATCTTGGTCTTTTTTTATAATATGTAATAATGCTATTGTCATTTATCTTCCTATCATTTTTGACGTGTAATTATCCTTTATGCAACATTTTAGTTAGAGGCATACAAATTTTAAAACTTTCATTTGTTAATAGTTCCTTTGCCGGTATAACTTCGTACACAAATTGCAAACTGAAGCATATTACATTATATAGTATTTATTCTATTTTTTAGTTGGATTACTTTTTTACTACATGAATTCTGTAGTTGCTTAAGAGGTGAAGAAAGATCAAGATCCAGTCGCGATACATTTAGTTTCAATAGTATGTTCATGAGCAAGGGCAGATAAAAAAACATCACATGTAAGGCATGTAACTTTTTTCTTATTGAATCTTCATTATCATCATGTGATACCGAATTTTTTAATATATAAAAACAAGATATATCTAAGCGAGATACCTATATTATAATTTACGAGCCTTTCAAGTTTTTACTTAATATTCCCGTTTTATAGAAGTTTACAAACTTTAATTTTTTAAATAATTTAATATATGCATGTACAAGGGATCAGTTCATACAAGCCATGATGGTAGATGACACATTCTTAAGTTCTTATCCAGTTGAGCAAGACATTTGAAAGTGTCTTAGAAAATTAAAGTCTCATTTACACATCTACTCTATAATTCAAATTTTAAATTTAATTGTACCTCTACTTTCTCTCTTTTATATATTAAAGTGCTTTGAGTTTTATATTCTGATTTTATGACTCTCTTTGTTGTTCGTATTTTGGATCAACCATTAGGGTTGATTTATACTAATATCATAAATTACTGAAACTGATTCATTGTTTCAAATTAACGTGATTGATACTTTGGAGGCATCTATGATTTTTAAAATATACGCCTCTTCATTCTTCCTTCAATTTATTTTGATTGTTCTTAAATTTTTTCTTTATATAACTGATGTCATGTATTTATATCTTAGATTAGTATATTTATGTGTCTACATATCATTTTTGAAGTTTATTTTAAATGAGAAAGTGATGATTAAGGATTGTTGTCCTCCAATTATTTGATTAGGTTTTTCAAGAATTTTGAGTATAAGCGGTCAAAAGACCTCCAGAAATTAATTTCAGTTAAAGGATAGTATGATATTGTATGTTTACATTATATTTTAATCATAATATGTGTCTCACAAGTTTTTATGTTTTATGTAATTGATAAAGTTGTATATTAACACTCCTAAGTCCAATGTTCTAATTTCAAAATAATTTATACAAAGAAATGTTAGAGATTTGAAAGTGGAGTTTTCTAAATGATAGTATAAGTTTAATCATAACTCAAATATGAATGCCTCTGATCAATATTGTCTCAAGATTAGAATGTTAGTTACGATTTGATAGTGAATTCAATATATAATGTCTTATGTAGGTTTTGATGGAAACTGTCTTCCATAATAACATTTAGTTCTCTATTTACGATCTCGAAAGTGAAGTAAATAATAGATTATAAAAAATCTGATAAAGAGGAATCTGAGGGAATTAAGCACTTCTAGAATGACTCTCTTGATATGCGGAACTCTAAAAGTTTAATGATGAAAAGATTTCTGTAAATTATCTCATTCACTTCTAAAACATGGGAGAGCAATTTGCACTTTCCTCTACAAACTTAAGCTTTCATACAGAAGCCCCAAGGGTGACTAAATAAAAGCATTTGTATGCCTGGCCTGCATAATAGTTAATTTTTTGTATCTTCATGTGATAACTCAACATAAGATACTGACTTTCATGTTACAAAACGAAAAGGGAATATTCATGTGGGTTATGTTAACTTGCCCCATCTTCAACAATGATCAATTTTTTTATATTCCTATTTTTTTGTAATTAATCTTTATGAAGCCATTGTTTATTTAGCAAGTGGATTTCTATTTACTAGCACTGCAACACACGAATCTTTAGTAGAAGTGGGTGAAAGTGTATTAAGTCATTGAAAAATTATGATAATTTATCCAATATATATATATATATATAATTCTTTTTGTAGATTCTCTTTGTTAAGTGGAAAGGTAAAGGCAAAGTTCTCAGTTGTTATTATTTCAATAAAGATGGACTCTTGAGTAGCAGAGCAATCGAAGTACCAGATATCGGTGTGTTGCCCATATATTCGTCATTTTCCAAGGAAGCTATAGACTTGGATGAGGAAATTCACGGTGGTATCTATGCAAAGTATGTTCTGAAAAGTGCGGTGATGGAGAAGTTACATTTTATGGTGGAACGTATCAATTCTATGACAATGAATGAAGCTTTGAAATCTAAGAGAGACGAATAAATAATACAGTTTGGAGCGGATGCAGAGTTCATGGATATTGAAGAAGTACTTTTGGGATTGAGAATTGTACTATGAGCTGTTGAATGAAAATTTGATCCAGTAAAATCCCTCTCTATTATTAGTCAAGTCTGTGATTGTTTCTGTATTTCCTGGCTTCCAGTCCAAATTTCTTACATTATTTATGGCCTTAAGCTTATATTTAGTCAATTTTTCCAGGGTTATCCATTGCAATGTCCGGTAGTTTCAAGTAGTTAGTCAGAACTTTGTATTTTTTTGCAATGGTTGGATATCATGAAGTTGTACTTGCCATCTATTTTAATATTAATGCTGGCTTATAAAAAAATTCTCTATGTATCTATCTAATTTTTTTCTAAATTTTATAAATTGAGCACAACTTTTTAAATTTTAGTTTCTTATGGATATATTCATTGTAACTTTATTTTTTGTTAACAAATGCTTTTTATGTTGTGAAGATAATATATATTGTATAAAAATTCAGTCGAGGTTTCAATCTTAATTAAATTAATGTCAACCTCCAAAAAATAATATATTAAGACTGTATGCTTGTACTTTTTTCCATGAAGCATATTCTTTGTTGTTTTAAATTTGATTAAGATCTACTTGAATATTTTTTTCTTAAATGTTTGAGAAACTAACAATTCACATATTGTTAATGCCCTTATTGAGTTAACATGGTAAGTTCTAGATCCACACATACATAGATCAATTATGGTAACCAATCAAATGTCACAATTAAGGACAAAATATATTTAATTTTACTAAGGTCAAATTTACTACTTCCAACTAAATTCTAACTAATTCTAAATTGGTCAATACTTCAAGGTAACAATAATAATAAAATAATAATAGAAATAATATTAATAATATAATAATAATATATTATTCACCTATATAAAATATTTTTTAATATCCTTCAATATAATTTTGTTCAATCTACGGTTAACTTCTTCACCTTATGGAATTTTTCTAAAAGACATAATTTTTTTAATTTGTTATGAATATTATTCATACATTTAAATACTTCGAAAATGACGCTAATACTATAAAAATTAGATTTTCCTTTTTAAACCAAATAAAATTATATTTACGACATCATGGACCATACTTAACCACATTAATACGTATTTTTTTATAACTATTGTTACATAACCGTTAGAATGGACTTTCTTTTTAATTAACAAAATTTTAAGATTATTAAAAAAAATTCTTGCACGCACCTTGCGAAGCAAACAAAAAAATCTGATTGTAATATCGTTACTACCAAAAAATCCACTTTTGATTAAAAAAAAGGTGGATGATGCAGTTTGATGTTTGGTTATGTACAATATGCCCCACAAATGAAGAATAAAAAAGACACGTGTTGTGCAAGACATGCATGTACTATAACAAGACTAAGTCACATTGACAACCCTAAGATTTAGTTGTATGATAGTCTAAATCTGTATTTTGTATTTTATTAACTTGAGTCTGTAAAAATGTTAAAGATTAGACTGAAGTATTTTTTTGTGAACTGTCTCAAGCCTAAGAATAAACTCTAGAAGAAGATCAAAAAGATCATGCCTCAGAGAAAAGGTGATGCTTGGAGTTGAATAAATATGTTTTAGGAAAAATGTTCTAAGTCAAGATATCTACAAGTCACAGATCAAGTCATATAGAGAAGTCATTCGAGAACTCCAGAATGACTTATCGAGAAGTCCAAAATAACTTATAGAGAAGTGTCAGAGATATCGACAAGTCATTTATGCATATAGAGAATTCAGAGATATTGGAAATTTAAAATGAAGATGTGAAGATTGGAGATATCGACAAGTCATTTCTTTTTATAGAGAACTCAGAGATATCAACAAGTCCAAATAAAGATATGAAGATTGGAGATATCGATAAGTCAATTTCTCATTAGAGATTTCAGAGATATCGATAAGTCAAAATGTAAATAGAGATCTCAGAGATATCGAAAAGTCATTTCTACATGCTGAGTTTTGGAGACCTCGACAAGCCAAGTTCACTTATAGAGAACTCAGAGACCTCAACAAGTCAAAGACACTAATAGAGAACTAAGAGATCTCGATAAGCCATTATACTTATCGAGATGTTAGTTCTCTATACAACTAACTGGAGATCTTGATATGAACCTCAAGTACAAAATAGAGACAAGTTAAAGATTTAAGATTCAAGATTATCGATCAACAAACGATCTAATCACTTAGATTGAAAAGTCTACAAAAGCATCTTGAAGAGTGCAAGATCAAGGGCCAAGATTACCTGACAAAGGAAGGTCACAAACCTACAAGATTTGCAAGGATTCACTAAGCCAGAAATGAAAAGTTTTTTAGATAACTTAAAGTAGGGTTTAGTGCATCTTATTGCATGTTGTGTAAACCCGTGTTTACTAATCTATAAAGTAAACACCGGTCTTTTGTTTTTTTAAAGTAACAAACATATCTAAATTTTATTGTACTCTCTCAAGATAGAAGCTGAGTTTTTTACTAACAAAGAACCCTGAAATTTGTAGCAAGACATACTTAATTTTAATACAAAGTTAAGTGACTAAAAATACTGTGTTTGTTGTGCATGCTTGATTAATTTTGGTAAACTCAATATCTCTACAAATTAGACTGCTTTGTTTACCATATCCAAATAGTTTGAAAAAAGCTAAAAATCAAGAAAACACATTCACCCCCCTTCTGTGTTTTACTCAATATCTAACAAGTGGTATCAGAGCAAAATCTAAAAGAAAACAGATAAAGATCTTGGAAGTACGAGTGCACGGAAGATAAGCAGTATTAAGATATCAGCATTTGACAGAATCAACTATACACTCTGGAAAAAAAATGATGTTGTTCATAAGGATGGTCAATCCATTCTATATCCAGATTCTCAAGAATGTCCCTTTAACCCCAATGGAAAGTGTAGATGAATCTACAGATGGAGACATGGTCATCCCAACTCATTTTGCACCTAAGACCCTTCAAAATACACTGAATCTGAGAAGGAGAAAGTTGTTAGATATATTTGAGATGTCATGTCTAATATGATTTGTGTTTAGTTTTTAGAACTTAACAACTGGACAAATCAGGATTCACTGGAATCAGGACTTACTGGAAGTCAGAACTTAATATCAGAACTTAAGGTCATATCAGAACTTAAGTGCGAGAGGACTTACAGTTAAGGAAGGAAGCTGATTTACAGTAGAAGATCGAGACTAAAACAAATGAAGATATGCATGGAAAGAGTTAGAAGACTGGAAGACTTGTAGAAGATATCTGATTGATATATTTTAGGAGACAGAATTATATTCCATATCAATTAGAAGTTATCTTGTAACTGTGTACCATATAAACATACACTTAGGTTTACACTATGTTAGGTCACACACACACTGTAGAGGGGGTGAATACAGTGTATAGTACACTCAAATCGAACTTTAAGAACTTAAGTAACAGAAAACAAACTTTATTGAAACAATAAACTCTGTTACAGTATGGAACTGTTACCTCTCAGTGATGAACAAATATCACGAGAGCTGCTAGGGTTATAATGAATAATCTTCTCTAATAATGATAACACTTCTCGTGTAAACCCTATGTCTGTGTTTATATACTACACAGTTACAAGATAATCGCTAATTGATATGGAATATAATTCTGCTTCCTAAAATATATCAATCAGATATCTTTTCTTCCAAGTATTCCATTCTTTACAGAATTCCTTCTTCATGCATATCTCTTCTTATGTTTATCTTGATCTTCTTTCCTTTAATCAGCTACTGTCCTTATCTGATCGTCCTTCAGCACTTAAGTTCTGATATCTATCTTCTGATGATTATCTCCTGATAACATAAGTACTGATATCCTTAAGTCCTGACTTCCAGTATAAGTACTGATCAACAGTTAAGTACTGATTTATCCTGTTCAAGTAAGATCTGAAAGCTAAACATAAAACATATTAGCCATGACATTATCAAATATATCTAACAATCTCCCCCAACTTGTAAATTAACATAATATACAAGTTTAACAGATATTTGATGATGTCAAAAACATTAAGTACAAATACATGAGAATTAGACTAGATAACTACAACTTACAGTCCTTAAAGCTTTTACCAATTTCAACTTCTGATAACAACTTCAGTCTGTATAAATATCAGAATTTAAGCAGTTGTAGATCTTCGACTTGGCTTCATCATTTTCTGATCTCTCTGATGTCAGTAGTTGTTCTGAGATAGTTCTTCAACAAACATTTCTCAGCATATCTGAGTTCATCAATCATTCTCCTTTTGACATCTTTAAGCTCTGCAATATCTTCACCAGTTTGAAAGATTGCAGCTCTGAGATCATTGATCTTTGCTTTTCTCAACTCCTGATCTAGTCTTATGACATAAGCTTTGTCAGACTCTAGATTGAATTCAAGTCCCTTAATACCAAGATATGTTCTGATCTGTGCAGTATTAGGCTTCATATCAACAATATCACCATTGTGATCTCTGTACTTTGGAACATATATGTTGTCAGACTTAACAGAATAAAGCCTTTTCTATCTTTGAATCTGTTCTTTTAAGTAGTTTGCAGCAGTCCCTGTTATTTTGTCATCCACTTGAAGTAAGAAAAGTACATGCTCCAATTCTTCAAAATACTTCAATGGAATGGCATTTTGTCTTATATGATAAACCCTACCATCTGTCATGAAATACAACATGATGTATTCTTTCAGGTAGGTATGGTAAACCATCTGTACAGATTCCAGTTGATTCAATCTCTCAGGAGTTGCTCCAATACCTGGTTCACTCAAGGAAGTTGGATCATTGGTAGTGTTGTGTACTCTTCTTTCATCAGCACTTCCCAATCCAGTTTTATCTGTAGCTTCCTTTCCAGTAACTACTCTTGCTTCAAAACCACTTGCAGTAGTCTTCAAAGATTGAGTCTGTTTTGCTTTAGTGAATCCTGGTAGGAGTGTCTTTGATCTATTTTCTGATATCAAGTTAACTTGAGCTATGTCAGAGGTTACTTGCTTCTTCTGAATATCAGAACTTACAATTTCTTGACTCTGAACAACTTGAGCCATGTCAGAGGTTGTTAACTTTTCTTGAAGTCAGAGCAAGATCATCCTTTTCATCAGTAATTTCTTCTTCCTCAGGAGGTACATAAACCTTGATAGGTTCACCAACCTTTTCTTTACCCTTGGATCCTGGATCTATCTGTGGTTGTGATCTAGCCAATGTTGCTTCAGTATGTGTCCTTTCTTTGATCACAATGCCTTTGAGTTTTGGAAGTGATTTTTTACCAGAAGCTTCAGATTTAGATGTGACTTTCTCTGATTTAAGTCTGGCTTCTTCTTCCTTTAAACTTTCCAAGTCTATTCCTGGATTTTCTTGAAGAAATAACTGTCTTGACATTTCCTCATCAAGATCTAGAAGTTCATCAGAACTTATCCTTTTACCAGCAGCAGAACTTATTCTTTTCCCAGTATCAGAACTTGTCCTGTGACTAGCTTGTCTTGATGTAAACCTTCTACCTTGACTATGACCGCTACCCATTCCAGAGTATCCTTGATCATCATTTCCATCATCCTTTCCTTGCAGTGTCTTGTTAGTTTTGCATTTGGACTTAATTACCTTCTCCCCCTTTTTGGCATCAGCAGGTAGTAAAAGAGAGATAAGTAATTCCACTGAGGATTGGATTTTAGTAAGTTGCGATTGCTGAGAAGCTTGATTTGTCAGAATTTCATCAATCTGAGCTTGTTGTTTCTCTTGAGTTTTCTCAATATAAGCAATCCTGTCAATGGTAGGTTGAAAGAACTTTTTCTTATCAATTTTCCAAACTTGTTCCTGTTTGATAAAGTTCTCCTGAATCTTGTGCAGCTTTGCATGAGTAGTTGAATGAAGACCTTGTAGATGTTTAGTACTCAATGCAGTGACTCTAAGCTGGGTTTTAAAATCATCAGAATTTAACATTTTATCAGCTTTAGTCAAGTGCTCAGCAAGATGTTTTTCAGTTGGAACACATGAAACTGAGTTCCATTCCTTAGTCCACTCCTGACCTGCAGGAGTTTCACTCCAAGGTACTGGTGCTTCCCCGGTAATAAACTTCTTTACCAGTTCAGACTTAGGAAGAGTCTGTTGAGAAGTATGTCCTGAAGGACCTGCTTCATCAACATCTACAGTTGGAGCAGCATCACCAGTATCTCCAGCATTTGCAGCATCAGAACTTAAAGAATTAGTATCTTCAGATAAGACAATAGTGTGAGTAGCAATGGAGGCTTCAGCATCCTCTAATTGCTGATCTGATACTAAGTTCTGATCAACAGCCATATCCTGATGCTCACCTAAAGTCTGATCATCAGCATCTTGATGCAGAGAAGGTGTTGTTGATAACTCTGGAGTTTGAACAGCATCAGTAACAGGTGTTGTGGAAGGATTATTTGCTGTTGGAGCTTCTAAGAGAAATACTTCAGACACAACCAAGTGTTGAACATCAATATCAGCACTTGTGCCTGGATCAACAAGAGACACAGATGGTGAGTTAGCCTTGTCAGATACAGCTTCCTGAGATGGAGTTGATGGAGAAGAAGTGACTGGAGCAAATTCCTTGTCTTGTGAGATCAGAGATTCCTGATCCCCTTCCTTAGCTGCTTCCTCTTCATCATCTGAAACTGGCCTTTGTGCCCTCTGTTTCTTGTACTTTCTTGTTGATTTGGATTCGTTGGGAGTTTCAGGAACTGTCATTCGTCTAAGCCTCTTGAGAATCCTAGAACCCCCAATTTCAAAATCCTTCTGAGAAATCTCTTTCTCAGCTTCAGTTACAACAGGTTCTCTAGCAGGAACCGGTTCCTCAGAATCAGATTCATCTCTCAATGCAATCCTCCTTCTCTTTTGAGGTGTTTGAGGAACATTCTTTGTCCTCTTTGGCTTGGAAGATGAAGATTTCACAGTAGGTGCTGAAGATGAAGGTTGAGCAGTCTGTGAAGTGGAGAAATAGGATTTGAGATATGTTCTGAGCGTAGGTTGAGTAGAATGAGAGGTAGGTACTGAGGTTGATAGATTTTGGGTGTATAGAGTTGGTTGGACATCAGAGTAAACAGATCTATAAGTATCAGGATCAGCATTTACTAGGATCTGTTTTACAGACTGAGGAATTTGTAATGGTCTAACCACTTTTTTCTTAGTATCAGCATTTACCAGGTCATTAAAGTATCGTTTTGCAACCTTAAAAGGTGGGGTTTGGGTGCTGACTAAATGAGGTTCATCAGTACAATAAGTGTAAATAAGTTGACAGAATCTAGCAAAATAAACAACATCTCGATCCTCTGTCATCCTATCCCCAATAAAACCAATTAAAGCAGTTGCAAAATCAAAATGAGTTTGATTGATAATTGCATACCCGATGTGCTGACTCATAATTGGAATAGCATCAAAATTCGAACATTTGTTCCCAAAAGCTTTGGTGATGCAATCAAAGAAGAAACTCCATTCTCTTCTGATATTAGCCCGTTTCAACTGTCCAAGTTTCGTCAGACTCTTTTCATATCCCAATTCAGCCATTAACGCCCGAAGGGCTGAGTCCTCTGGAATTGAGAAAGTACAATCTTCTGGAAGATGTAAAGCCCTGCGTACTGTACCAGGAGTGACTACAAAGGATGAATCACCCACTTGGAAGATAATACTGGGAGTTCCACGTTGACCACCATCATCAAAAAGTCCAGTCCTCCAAAACCTCAGAACTTGTTGGCTTGAAAAGAATTCAGGATGTGTTAATGCATACCCAACCTCACTATGTGCAAGAAGATCTTGCACAAAGTGCAATTCAGATGGAGCTTCAGTGTGATCAAGAACTGCAGCATAGTTGTTGGGGACAAACTTAGCTCCATCAATGATTAAATCCTTTGGTGCCATGTGAAAAAAAAATTGAGATTCAAGTATGCCTGTTAGGTGTTTGATATAATGTCTGTATGAAAAACCAACGTGAGAAATAAAGAGAAAGAGAGTAAAAGTAAGGAGAGAGATAAAATATGAAGAAAATAAAAGATTAAAGAAATCTTCTCTCTGTTGTACTTATACTCTGAACAAAAATGTTACCGTTGGACACCTGTCAGACATGCAGTAATAACGGATAGTTACTGGGCTCGAGAAAACAGGAATCATTACTTACCCATTTGCCTAGTTTCAAGGAAAAACCGTTCCATTTATCAAGAGAAACAGTTTTAATTCAAAATTTAAACCGTTATCACTGATTGAATTATTTTTCACTGCATCATTAATATTCTGAAAATACATCACATGAAAATGACCAAGATAAATTAGATAAGTAAGTGCTGAAAACGAATCAGAACTTAATATAAAACAAAATTTATATGGTCATCAGAATATCAATCAGGATTTATCAACACAAGATAAAATAACTCAGAGACAAAATCTTGAAGTCAAAACAACTTTCATTAATATATCAAGACAATACATTTATGAAATGGAAATTACATCAAT
Organism: Apium graveolens; assembly: GCF_009905375.1. Taxonomy (NCBI): domain Eukaryota; kingdom Viridiplantae; phylum Streptophyta; class Magnoliopsida; order Apiales; family Apiaceae; genus Apium; species Apium graveolens. The sequence continues at coordinate 223,430,302 of NC_133655.1, read as the reverse complement.
ACTTCTACAAGATTTTCCCTAAGCTTCTAAACCGAACATCAACAGCCTTAGTCCTAGCTAAGAAGCCTGACAAAGCTGATGATGAAGAAAAACAGGAAGAAGACAAGATTAAATCATTTCTTCTTCTTCCTACTCTCGACAAACAGAATGGCGAGTCTGATGATTCGCTCTTGCTGGCGGAGAGCTTCCAGCCTTTCCTCCTCCAATCGCTCCAGATGGCGATGGTAGTCCATATAGAAGAACATGAGGTGTGTCAGTACCTCCTGTGGGACAGAGTCCCATATCTCCTCAGGAATGGCTGTGACATGCCATTCCTGCTGCCAATCGGCACAGCTTAGCTCCATATTGAAGTTTTGGTAGTTCAAAAACATGTTGTGTCTGACCATTATGTTTTTGAAAGAAGAAGTATGAAGATAAGTGCGTGAGAAGAATTTGATGGAAAGACTGATGTGAAGTGGCTGCTTATATAGGCAAGAGAATTCCAGGAGACGCAAAGATATTGAATGCTGACAGGTAGAATTAATTATACCTCGTCTCCCTAGACTTTGAAAAAGAATAACATTCATTGGAAAGAGGAAACATGGTTTAAAGCGCACAAGAAACAAGTAACATTGGACTGTTCAGGTACAAATACCATTAACCCTAACCATAGTGACTATTAATCTTCCACTTCAACATATTCAATTATTAACTGAGACTGTTATCAAATGTTATTCACAGATAAGTCAAGTAAAACATTAGACTGTAATATCAGAACTTAGACTTATATCAGAACTTAACAGTCATCAGAACATAATTTCTTAACTCGAAAAAGGAATGCCCATCTTAGTAAATCCTCATACAAGTTCTGAGTTATAGACTTCAGAACTTAATCATTAGAACGTGTAACTAGAACTTGTCCTCAGAATTTGTGCAAAGTGACACAGTGACTGTTTATCTAAAATAACATAGACCACCACAGTAATTTTCATCATTCATATGGAGTGATTAGTGTGTGCATGAAGCTAAATAACAGACAAACAGTAAAGTCTGAGTCACTTCAGTACATCTTAGAAATAAGGCATAACTAAAATTTTTCTAAAGAGCTGTCATTGTCCTGAAACCTACTGATGAATGAGTTCATGCTTGAGTCCACCTCAATTGTTTTGTGCTAATTTTATGCATCTTTTGAAATTCTATTTTACAGTGGCTTCTCAGTGTAAGTGAGTCACGACTGTTTATCAGAATTTATGCTATTATCAGAGTATTTCTCCAGTAATCATAGAGTGTGAAAAGTCACCAAGAAAATATTTTGCTTTTCTAATGCATATTTACTTAATACCAGCAATGCACTTGGGTCGTCCCTTCCACATTTTTACTCTAGATCTCAAAGGAGTACCTGATTTTATTCTTTGACCTTTTTGCTTTTTCTTTTGATAAGTGAGGTTTATCAGCACTTAGTACATTCAGCAGTTTTACTAGTATCAGAACTTATCAGATGAGTAGCATTATTCTAATTTGTGACTTAGTAATAAGATATACAAAGTAAACTTAACTAAGCTCAATTATCAGAATTTGCTAGTGTCATCAGATTTCCACTGAAATAATTACTTCTTACATGAAATCATTTGTTTATTGAAGACTACTAGGTCAGTATCTAGCACAGTTATCCTCATAGGATTGAATAGGTACTTGAACAGACATATCACTTATCAGAGTTTAGAAATATATATCAGACAACAGTCAGTACTTAAAGACATTTATCAATTAAGCACATAATACACAATGAGATTAATTCTGTAAATATTGAGCATAAAGTCTGATAACACAGAACAAGACTAAGCAGATTTAGAGAAAGAACCTGAAACCATTCCAAGTTCATTTACCAATCTTGTAAAAGTAGCTTCACACAGTGGTTTTGTGAAGATATCTGCTAGTTGTTGATCTGTGGGAACAAAATGCAATTCCACTGTACCTTCATCCACATGTTCCCTGATGAAGTGGTACCTGATGCTGATGTGCTTTGTCATAGAGTGTTGAACTGGATTACCTGTCATAGCAATAGCACTTTGATTATCACAGTAAATAGGGATTTTGAAATATGTTAATCCATAATCCAGTAACTGATTCTTCATCCAAAGAATCTGTGCACAACAGCTTCCTGCAGCAATATACTCTGCTTCTGCAGTTGATGTGGAAATTGACTTTTGTTTCTTGCTATACCAAGAAACCAATCTGCCTCCAAGAAATTGACAGCTTCCACTTGTACTTTTCCTGTCAATTTTGCAACCTGCAAAATCTGCATCTGAGTAACCTATTAGTTTAAAATCTGATTCTCTAGGATACCATAATCCCAGAGCAGCTGTTCCTTTAAGATACTTAAAGATTCTTTTTACAGCTGTTAAGTGAGGTTCTCTTGGATCTGCTTGAAATCTTGCACAAAGACAGGTAACATACATGATATCAGGTCTACTAGCAGTTAGATAGAGTAGAGAGCCAATCATACCTCTGTAGTCAGTAATATCTACTGATTTACCGGTATCCTTATCCAGTTTTGTTGCAGTGGCCATTAGAGTGGATGCACTTGAACAATCTTGCATTCCAAATTTCTTCAGCAAGTTTCTGGTGTACTTGGTTTGACAAATAAAAGTGCCTTCCTCATTCTGCTTGACTTGAAGGCCCAGAAAATAGCTAAGTTCCCCCATCATACTCATCTGATATCTTGACTGCATTAGTTTGGCAAACTTCTTGCAAAGTTTGTCATTTGTAGATCCAAATATGATATCATCAACATAAATCTGGACCAGAAGTAAGTCCTTTCCATGGTTGAGGTAGAACGGTGTTTTGTCTATTGTCCCTCTGTTGAATCCACTTTCCAGAAGAAACTGAGCTAAAGTCTCATACCATGCTCTAGGAGCTTGCTTAAGTCCATAAAGTGCTTTATCAAGCCTGTAGACATAATCTGAATGTTTGGTATCTACAAAACCTGGAGGTTGTTCAACATATACCTCCTCCTCCAATTCTCCATTGAGAAAAGCACTTTTCACTTCCATTTGAAAGACAGTAAACTTTTTGTGAGCAGCATAAGCCAAGAATATCCTTATGGCTTCTAACCTAGCAACTGGTGCAAATGTTTCATCATAATCAATTCCCTCATGTTGAGAATATCCTTTTGTAACCAGCCTTGCCTTATTCCTTGTAATTATGCCATCACTGTCAGTTTTGTTTCTGAATACCCACTTTGTACCAACAACAGATCTATTCTTTGGTCTTGGCACTAGGGTCCAGACTTTGTTTCTTTCAAATTCATTCAACTCTTCCTGCATTGCTTGCACCCAATCAGCATCTTGAAGAGCTTCTTCCACTTTCTTTGGCTCAGTCTGAGAGAGAAAAGAATTGTAAAGACATTCATTTAAAGTACCTGTTCTAGTTCTGACACCTGCATCAGGATTTCCAATTATCAAATCAGGTGTATGTGATTTTGTCCACTTCCTTGCAGATCGAAGGTTTTCTCTTGAACTGGATGCTCCCCCATGATCCATGCTACCTTCATTTTCATTTTCTGATGCTCCCCCTGAAACTATGCTCTCTGAGTTGGAGTCTTCAGTATTTAAATTTTCAGCACTATCAGAACTTGGCTTATCAGAACTTGACGAATCAGAATTTGAAGAGCCAGATGTATGTTCTGATGTTTCTTGAGCTGTGGTAGGATCTTGAGTATGCTCCCCCTGCATCGGTGCATCTTCCCTTGGCGTAGCCACCACAGTTTCAATAACATCAGAGTTTATTCCATCAGAGTTTACAGTATCAGGACTTAGACTTTCAGGATTTTCAGTATCAGAATTTGAGTCTTCATTTTCAAATTTCAGCTGATCATGGTCAATGAAATCTTCAAGACCAGTAATCTTCTTGTCATCAAAAGAGACATTGATAGATTCCATGACTACTTTTGTTCTCAAATTATAGACTCTGAAGGCTTTTGTGGAAAGTGGATATCCAACAAAGATTCCTTCATCAGCTTTTAGATCAAACTTTGATAGCTGTTCAATATGAGTCTTGAGAACAAAACACTTGCATCCAAATACATGAAAGTATTTCAGATTTGGCTTCTTTTTCTTCACCATCTCATATGGTGTTTTTCCATGCTTGTTAATGAGTGTTGCATTTTGAGTAAAACAAGCAGTCTGCATAGCTTCAGCCCAGAAATAGGTTGGAAGCTTTGCTTCTTCAAGCATTGTACGTGCAGCTTCAATGAGAGTTCTATTCTTCCTTTCAACAACTCCATTTTGCTGTGGAGTTCCAGGAGCAGAAAATTCCTGCTTTATTCCATGGCTTTTGCAGAACTCTTCCATTATCAAATTCTTGAACTCAGTGCCATTATCACTCCTTAAAACTTTCACAGAATCTTTGACCATTTTGTCCAGATATTTGACATGATCAATCAAGATTGATGCAGTTTCACTTTTTGTATGCAAGAAATACACCCATGTGTATCTGGCGAACTCATCCACTATGACCAACGCATACTTCTTCTTTGCAATAGACATGACATTTACTGGACCAAATAGATCAACATGTAGTAGATGATAAGGCTCAAGAATTGATGATTCAGTCTTGCTCTTGAATGAAGATTTTCTTTGTTTGGCTTTCTGACATGAATCAGAAAGACCATCAGGAGCAAATACTGTGTTTGGCAATCCTCTCACAAGATCATTCTTGACCAGTTCATTTATATTGTTGAAATTTAAATGAGAGAGTTTCTTATGCCAATTCCAGCTTTCTTCAATTGATGCTCTACTCATCAGACAGATTGCAGAACCATCAGTACTTGTTGAAAGCTTAGCTTCATAAATGTTACCACGCCTGTATCCTTTCAGAACAACTTTGCCTTTAGATTTACTCACAATTTCACAGTGTTCTTCAAAGAAATCAACATGATAACCTCTGTCACAGATTTGACTTATACTCAGTAGGTTGTGTTTAAGTTCTGAGACCAGAGCTACTTGTTTAATTATGACATTTCCAAGATTGAAATTGCCATATCCCAATGTTTTTCCAATGTTGCCATCTCCATAAGAAACACTTGGGCCAGCTTTCTCCACAAAGTCTGATAGCAGGGCCTTATTTCCAGTCATATGTCCTGAACATTGTTAGGGCGAAAACACGCGCTAATATTCACGCAAGTATACGCGTTCGCAAGTAATATAGAATACTTTCTAGTTCGTTCCCTCAGAGACTCAGACTAAATTATTGTCTAATTAAACTCACTCACCAATGTATGATTACTTCTCAATGTTAAGATACTAACACTTAAAATTGTTAATTAAATATTAACTATAATTAACTACTTAATTAATCACTTAACTAACACTTCAATTTATCAATAATAAAACACTCATGAGATCACAACTTCATTATTACTTCCTTCTATAGCCATTGTTATTACCTTTAGCATGTGACAGTGATGATATTAATCGAATAACACGAAACTGATAAAAGCCAACTTTCATTGTACTAATACCATTCTACCAAGCATCCACAATTAAGATAGAAGTTGAATAGTCATCAATTATGTTGAGTTCCCATATGTCTACAGAAATTGACAACACAATGATTTAAGCTCAAGTTATTCCTTTTGATTACATAGGGCAAATAAAACTGTTAGAGTTACCCACTAATCATGCACAACGTACATGAACCTATGCTAGCATGGCAAGTTCTAAATCTCAAGATCCACCGTCGCTTCACAAGAGATTAACACCCTATCTTATATGTTCGCGACGCACATAAGACGAATACGCACAACCAATACTAGATATCATGCAATCATCACACACTAAAGTATTAATCAATTAACTAAAGAATTCCATAATAAATCCGTTGCAACCCCATGATCACGATTAGCCCATAATAGCACTTATCGTCATCATGGGTTCATATGAAATCATGATAAACAAACACAAGAGAATAATAACTAAACTAATTATATTAAAACAGAGTACGTCACAAGAGTAAATAAGTTCAAAGCAAGAAAACTAGCATCCAACGTTACAACGAAACAAGAATCACAAGAATATATGCTTCCTCTTCGTTGCGGTGTGCTAAATCGGTCTTCTTCCTTATCTCCTTCGCTCCTTGCGTAAAAACACAATCTTCTTCTATTCCCTCTTTGTGAAAACGTCTCAAATCTACTTATATAATAGTCCCATAAAACTCAGATTACATAGAAGTGGAAACCAAACAGAAGTAGAAGTCCTAAAATGCTGAGCGGGCGCTCAGACCTCTACTGGAAAAATTCTGATTTCGCTCCGTTTCTTCGCCGTAATCTGCCCGTTTCTTTCCTCTCGCAATGGTGAACACATGCCAAGGCTTATTCTTGATGATTCCTCCCCCGAAATGCAACTAAAACCCTGAAATGCATAAACACTAGAAAAACGCATCAAATACACAAAATACTTGATTTCAAGACACCAATTTAAGCCATTTTAAGACGTTCTAAGTGGTATAAAATGCCACTTATCACACCCCCAAACTTAAATCGATGCTTGTCCTCAAGCGTCACAGACTCAAAAACAAATAAAAACATGCATGAATGCAATCTATATGAAAATACAGCGATCCCCCTTACTACAATTAACCAACCAAATTATCACATCTCAACGGATGCAGTTAGACAACTAAAGATCAATAAACTCATGCAAACGGACATACAGCCAGAAACGTGGTGTGTGCAAATGCTTAACAGATATGCTTCGGAACTAGACCAATTACTATGACTAGACTATCCTCAAGGCAATCCTACGATTATACAAAGAATAAAAAAATCTAGGCACAAAGTGATATACAACACTACAAGAACTCTGGAGCTTACTACGGAATCGTGCTTTTTATTTACAACTCAAATGCTTATTTGACCGTGCAATGAGTGAGGTCCACAAAAGACTTATACAATGGTATCCATGTAACGAGCGTTAGGTTAGCGGATCCCAGACTCTAAAAGCCTTAGGTCACTAGGCACAAAGTCCCCAAAGAACTTAATAACTTGAATACCAAAGAGCCCACTCTTGATCAATTATGCAATTTTTTTTTTTATAACTTCTGAGCAAGTGCGTTTCGCTCCATCTTGCTCAACCCTAGACTACTCGCACCATATGCGAGCCGGCTACTAGCCATTTGACGCCTAGCCACAACTAGCAAAATTTTTTTCTCCAAAATTTTTTTCTCCAAAATTTTTTCTTTTTCATGTCTTTATCACTAAGAACCTATAATCGAATTCTAAGCATAATAAGTAGATTGACCTTGAAAACAACCAAATCATAACAACAATCTAGCCCTTACGCATTCTCTAAGACTTTGTGGACTTACAATTGTTTCTAGCATGCATATCAACCTACACAACTTAATATCACTTTAATGCTATCACTACACTCGCATCAATATCACAATTCAGTCGATAAATCATTGCAAAAGGGATCATGGTAAATGCATGAGCTACATGACATTCATAAAAAAAACTATATGGCATAAATTATGCAAATATATGAACTAAACTATCATGAATATGCAACTAAATGACACACACACAATATTCCTTAACTACCACCCCCAAACTAAAAATCTTCACTGTCCTCAGTGAAAGTAGTAGAAAGGAACATAGGGTATACCTACTCGGAGTCATCATCATCATCACCCTCAGTGGGTGGAGTATCAGGCGGTGGGTATGCAGAGTCCTCACCAAAAACTGGCCACTGGATATCAGCTCCAAGGCCTCGAAAAACAGTCCCTAACGCAAGGGTGAGCTCCTGAGCAAACCTGCTCTGCGTCTCATACATGGCATCCATCCGCCGTGAAAGCCTCCTATACTGGACATCAACCAATCCAGCACCCTCCTGAGCTCTCGAAGAACCAGCCTCATCACGCCCTGGCCTAGCCATAGTAGCACCTCGTGCTGGACGCCCTCCTGGAAGATGATAACCCAGCCCATGCTCCTCAGGCTCACAATCGGTCCACTCCTGCATCCCATTCAGAGTGCCAGAATCAATCGGAGCTGCTGGCAACTGCAACTGCTCATGAGCCGGCCAGTTCACTCCCACTGCTCGGCATAGCTTCGTAACCGTAGATGCATAAGGGATGTTCATATGCTTCGCTCCCTTCAAAAACTTCAGAATTCCTTGGTAGATAAACTCACCAAGGTCCACATAGTATTCCTCATTCAGAATTCCCCACAACAACTGTGCTCTCTCAACTGTGATCTCGTGTGCATGTGAAGAAGGCAAAATATTAGCACAAATAAATGCATTCCATGCACGGGCATACCTGTTCATGGCGATCGCCGGAAAGTGACGATACTCATTAGTGCCGGTCCTACAGGTCCAAACTGTGCCCGGTCGATAGAGAGTCGCACAAATCAAATCCAAGTCAAAATCCTCAGCAGTCTTTTCATTCCAGTTCTCCTCCTCGGGCTTCCTCTCTCGCTGCCCAATCACACGGCGAATCGCCGCAGGATGATAATCAACCGTCAGCCCACGGACCACAGAAAACCCATTCTTTTCGGCCTTCGCGTTCGCGTAGAACTCGCGAACAACGCTCATCGGTACTGCTTCGGGTGACTCACAAAAAGCTATCCACCCCTTCTCTGCAATCATGGGCAGCAACTCACCATCCCTCCCCGATGGTAAAAACCCCCTCTCCTTCAGAATCGGCTTCCCCAACAACCTAGTGTACTCCTCCTCCGCAGCTCTGTCAGTTAACCGAGGCCTTGAAGCAGTACCCCTCGATGAATCAGCAGTAGGAACTGTGCTGCTGCTGTCAATAGTGCGTGCTCTCTTGGGTGCCATTGATTCGTGAATAAAAGTGTGTAAGAACTGATTTTTTTGATGTTTGTGAGAGGGTTTAAGTGTAGGAAGTTTTGTGGGAGATATGTAGGATAGGTGTATGTATATATAGGGTGTGGATTAGATTAGGGTTTGGGAATTAAGGAGTAAAATGATGGGGTAGTGGGAACAAATCGTGGGTTTATGGGCTAAAACTGTTTTTGTGTTTTTTTTTTCTGAACTGAAAAAAAAATTCTGGTACTCGACCCTTGAGCGGTCGCTCAGCAAAACTGAGCGGACGCTCAGCTTGCTGCGCGGTCGCTCAGCAAAGCTGAGCGGGCGCTCAGCAAAGCTGAGCGGGCGCTTAGCTTGCTGCGCGGTCGCTCAGCAAAGCTGAGCGGGCGCTAAGCAAAGCTGAGCGGGCGCTCAGGGGGTCACTGGAATTTTTTTTTTCAGCCCCTGTTTTCTGATTTTTTTGTGTTTTTGGATAGGTTATTAACTTCTAAGGGTTCCTGTAACAACAATTCATGGGTTGCCTCCCACACAACGCTTCTTTTTCGTCATTAGCTTGACGTTTCGTACCCTTCTCAAGTAGTCAACAAAATGGCACTAACCACTTCTCGGTTTGCCATGTCCCCATAGTAGTGCTTCAACCGCTGATCGTTAACCTTGAATGCTTGGTCCGGATCATTCTCAAAAATTTCCACCGCTCCATGTGGAAACACAGTTTTGACAATAAAAGGTCCAGACCACCTTGATTTCAACTTCCCAGGAAAAAGTCGGAGCCGAGAGTTGAATAAGAGAACTTGTTGCCCTGGCACAAATAACTTTGGATGCAGCTTCCTATCGTGCCACCTCTTCACCTTTTCCTTATACATTTTGTTATTTTCGTACACTTGAAGTTGAAATTCATCAAGTTCATTAAGCTGAAGCATTCTTTTCTTACCAGGTGCATCTAAATCCACGTTCAACTTCTTCAATGCCCAGTAGGCTTTATGCTCAAGCTCCGTAGGTAGATGACATCCCTTACCGTACACCAACTGAAATGGTGACATCCCAAGTGGAGTTTTGTATGCTGTTCTGTAAGCCCAAACAGCTTCATCGAGCTTTAAAGACCAATCCTTCCTTGACGGACAAACAACCTTCTCTAGAATGCGCTTTATCTCTCTGTTAGACACTTCCGCTTGACCATTTGTTTGCGGATGATAGGCAGTAGCTACTCGATGATTCACATTATAACGCTGCATCATAAAAGTGAACTTACGGTTGCAAAAATACGATCCTTCATCACTTATGATTACCCGAGGTGTTCCAAACCTTGTGAAAATTTGCTTATGAAGAAAATTTAGCACTGCCTTTGCATCATTTGTCGGTAAAGCTTTAATTTCGACCCATTTTGAGACATAATCGACTGCCAGCAAGATGTACTGATTATTGCCAGATGAGATAAAAGGCCCCATGAAATCGATTCCCCATACATCAAAGACCTCGACTTCAAGCATCACATTTAATGGCATTTCATCCTTCCTTGATAAATTTCCCACTCTTTGGCAACGATCACACCTTAAAACAAACTGATGAGCATCCTTGAACAAAGTAGGCCAGAAAAAACCTGCTTGCAGAATACGAGCTGCCGTCTTCTCACCACCATAGTGTCCACCATAAACCGTGGAATGGCAGTCTCGTAATATCCCCTCCGTCTCACAGAACGGGATACATCTCCTGATTATCTGGTCAGCTCCCTGTCTAAACAAATATGGTTCATCCCACATATACCACTTCACCTCATCCAGAAACTTCTTCTTTTGCGCGGATGTCAAATTAGGAGGCATTATATTGCTGACGAGATAGTTTACAATATCTGCAAACCATGGTTCTTCCTCCTGAATTGCAAACAACTGCTCATCCGGAAAAGATTCATTGATTAACGTCCTATCTTGTGAAGTAGAATCGGGATTCTCCAACCTAGAGAGATGGTCAGCTACTTGATTCTCAGTACCTTTTCTATCTTTGATCTCTAACTCAAATTCCTGAAGTAAAAGCACCCAACGAATGAGTCTTGGCTTCGAATCCTTCTTAGAAACCAGATAGCGAATAGCTGCATGATCAGTGAATACTGTTACTTTCGTACCAAGCAGATAAGATCAAAATTTCTCAAAACCAAAGACTATAGCCAAAAGCTCCTTCTCAGTAGTGGTGTAGTTCAATTGGGCACCATTTAAAGTCTTACTCGCATAGTAGACCACATGGAAGAGATTTTTCTTGCACTGTCCCAGAACTGCACCTACCGCATACCACTCGCATCACACATCATCTCAAACGGTTCTGTCCAATCTGGTGCTGTAATAACTGGTGCAGTGATCAAACTCTTCTTGAGAGTCTCGAATGCTGCCAAACATTCATCATCAAATTTGAAAGGCACATCTTTCTCAAGCAAATTGTACAACGGCTTAGATATCTTTGAAAAGTCCTTGATGAATCGCCGATAAAAACCCGCATGACCAAGAAAACTACGGATTCCTTTCACTGAATTAGGTGGGGCAAGATTTTCAATGACTCCCACCTTGGCCTTGTCCACCTCCAGACCCTTGCTAGAGACCTTATGCCCAAGGATAATGCCTTCACGCACCATAAAATGACATTTCTCCCAATTGAGCACCAAATTAGTTTCCACACATCTTTTGAGTACGGCGCGCAGATTATTTAAACATTCATCATATGAGTGTCCAAAGACGGAGAAGTCATCCATGAACACTTCGACGTTATTTCCAATCATGTCAGAGAATATAGCCATCATACATCTCTAAAAGGTGGCCGGGGCGCCACATAACCCAAACGAAACTCTGCGAAAAGCAAATGTGCCAAATGGACAAGTGAAGGTAGTCTTTTCCTGATCCTCTGGTGCAATACAAATCTGATTATACCCGGAATAACCATCCAGAAGACAAAAATACTCATGTCCCGCCAATCTGTCAAGCATCTGATCAATAAATGGAAGAGGGAAGTGATCCTTCCTTGTGGCTTTGTTTAATTTTCTATAATCCATGCATACTCTCCATCCTGTAACTGTTCGAGTAGGGATGAGCTCATTCTTTTCATTTGCGACCACAGTGATACCTCCCTTCTTAGGTACATATTGTACGGGGCTCACCCACGAGCTGTCAGAAATAGGATAAATGATGCCTGCATCTAGCCATTTCAAAATTTCTTTCTTCACCACCTCCTTCATGATGGGATTCAGTCTTCACTGCTGTTCCACAGTTGGCTTATTACCTTCCTCTAGCAGAATTTTATGCATACAATATGAAGGACTTATCCCCTTGATGTCTGCTATGGTCCATCCTATAGCCGATTTGAATTCTCTCAAAATCCTTAAGAGCTTGTCTTCCTCACTACCTGAAAGGTCAGATGAAATAATAATAGGTAACGTAGATGAATCACCTAAAAAAGCATACCTCAAGTGCTCAGGTAATGGCTTGAGCTCCAAGGTAGGTGCTTCCTCTATTGATGGTTTGAGCTTCCCTTCAGCGTTCTTAAGGTCAGAAGTACCAAGAGATTCAAATGGTATGTCCAGCTTTCGCTTCCAGGGAGAAGCGTTCAGATATTGTAATTGCTCGTTGCTATCTTCATCATCGCTGTCAAAATCCCCCACTAAGGCCTTTTCCAATGCATCAGACATTAGCATGTGATCGAGTTCCGAAGTAACCGCAGAATCAATCACATCCACTTTTAAGCACTCCTCATCTTCTGTAGGCAATTTCATTGCCTTGAATACGTTGAAGGTCACATCCTGATCTTGGACCCGTATAGTAAGTTCACCTTTTTGTACATCTATCAAGGTACGGCCAGTAGCCAAGAAAGGCCTTCCCAAGATTATGGGAATCTTCTTATCTTCCTCAAAATCCAGAATAACAAAATCTGCTGGAAAGAAAAGCTTATCCACCTTGACGAGCACATCCTCAACTATGCCCCTTGGGTAAGTAATGGAACGGTCAGCCAATTGTAGCGACATGTATGTGGGTTTTGGATCAGGCAGATCCAGCTTTTTAAAGATCGACAACGGCATCAGATTAATGCTTGCTCCCAAATCACAAAGGCACTTGTCAAACGTCAGATTGCCAATTGTGCAAGGAATGGTGAAGCTTCCTGGATCTTTCAGTTTTGGTGGTAACTTTTGCTGCAGAACAGCGCTGCATTCTTCCGTGAGAGCAACGGTTTCAAGGTCATCCAGTTTCACCTTCCTTGAAAGAATAGTCTTCATAAACTTCGCATAACTAGGCATTTGTTCAAGAGCCTCAGCGAAAGGTATATTGATGTGAAGTTTCTTGAACACCTCCAGAAACTTTCCGAACTATCTATCCAACTTTTGTTGCTGCAATCTCTTAGGAAAAGGTGGTGGAGGATAGAGCTGTTTCTCCCCTGTATTAGCCTCAGGCAGAGTGTGTTCAACAGTAGTCTTCCTTGGTTCCGCCGCTTTCTCCTTTTGCGTAGATTCTTCACCTCTAATTTCAGCTTCTACTTCTTTTGCCTTTTTAGCATCAGCTACTTTTCCAGACCTTAAGGTAATAGCCTTGACTTGCTCTTTAGCTTCCTTCCTGCCTGGTACTTCCGTGTCACTGGGAAGAGTGCCAGGTTGATGATTGAGCACTGCATTGGCTAATTGACCGATTTGATTTTCCAAGGTCTTGATAGAAACCGCCTGACTCTTGCACAACAGCTTAAGTTCCTCAAAATCAGCACTAGTAGGTGCAGCTGCACTTCCCTGTTGAGGATATGATTGCCTTGTAGCATACTGCTGAGGTTGCTGGAATCCAGGTGGGTTAAACTGTTTACTCACTCCTTGCTGATATGGAGGCTGAATAGCATTCTGATTATTCCCCCAGCTGAAATTTGGATGATTTCTGTTGTTAGGATGATAGGTCGCTGGCACAGGCTGCTGTTGTCACTGATAATTATTCACATACTGAACAGATTCGTTGACAAGAGAACACTGATCCGTAGCATGAGAACCTGCACAAAGCTCACAAACCATAGCTATTTGATTAACTCCATACGTAGCCAGAGACTCAACCTTCATTGATAGCGCTTGGAGCTGGTCTGCAATAGCGATGGCTACATCAACTTCCAGAATACCTGCTACCTTGCCTGACGTCATCCTCTGAGTTGGGTTTTGATGCTCATTTGCAGCCATCATCTCTATAAGATTATACGCCTCAGTATAGCTTTTAGCCCATAAGGCGCCTCCAGCTGCTGCATCGAGCATGGGCCGAGATTGAGCCCCCAAACCATTATAGAAACCAGTGATCACCATCCAATCCGGCATTCCATGATGTGGACATTTTCTCAACATTTCCTTGTAGCGTTCCCAAGCCTCGCACATAGATTCTGTAGGTTGCTGCGCAAACTGAGTAAGAGCACTCCTCATAGCAGCAGTCTTTGCCATCGGATAAAACTTCACCAGAAACTTTTGCGCAAGATCTTGCCACGTAGTGATGGACCCAGCTGGTTCAGAATGTAACCAGTCTTTAGCCTTGTCCCTCAGTGAGAATGGGAAAAGCCTCAACTTGATAGCCTCATCAGTCACGCCATTATACTTAAAAGTGCTGCAGATCTCGACAAAATTCCTTATGTGCATGTTGGGGTCTTCAGTTGCCGCTCCTCCAAAAGAAACGGAATTCTGCACCATCTGAATAGTGCCCGGCTTGATTTCAACAGTGTTAGCTTGAATAGCCGGATGAAGGATGCTTGACTGAATGTCATCAATTTTAGGCCGAGAAAAATCCATAAGAGCTGGATCAGCTTGAACAATACGATCTCCCATGTTTACTGGTTCTTTCTGCTCAGTTCCTGAATCCGAATCCTCAAAATCTAACTTCTCCGGAATATCAAGAACTTCGTCTGTCTCCTCAGCTGTATCTAAAGTCCTCTTGCGAGCACGAGAACGAGTTTGCATAAACGCTTGCTAAAGTACCTGAAACACAACCGGAAAAAAAAATAAGTAACTATTACGTCCTAATCACTGAGTCCTAATGACCAATGATGGTAAGTACATAAACTAAACAAATACGCCGAGTCCCCGGCAGCGGCGCCAAAAACTTGTTAGGGCGAAAACACGCGCTAATATTCACGCAAGTATACGCATTCGCAAGTAATATAGAATAATTTCTAGTTCGTTCCCTCAGAGACTCAGACTAAATTATTGTCTAATTAAACTCACTCACCAATGTATGATTACTTCTCAATGTTAAGATACTAACACTTAAAATTGTTAATTAAATATTAACTATAATTAACTACTTAATTAATCACTTAACTAACACTTCAATTTATCAATAATAAAACACTCATGAGATCACAACTTCATTATTACTTCCTTCTATAGCCATTGTTATTACCTTTAGCATGTGACAGTGATGATATTAATCGAATAACACGAAACTGATAAAAGCCAACTTTCATTGTACTAATACCATTCTACCAAGCATCCACAATTAAGATAGAAGTTGAATAGTCATCAATTATGTTGAGTTCCCATATGTCTACAGAAATAGACAACACAACGATTTAAGCTCAAGTTATTCCTTTTGATTACATAGGGCAAATAAAACTGTTAGAGTTACCCACTAATCATGCACAACGTACATGAACCTATGCTAGCATGGCAAGTTCTAAATCTCAAGATCCACCGTCGCTTCACAAGAGATTAACACCCTATCTTATATGTTCGCGACGCACATAAGACGAATACGCACAACCAATACTAGATATCATGCAATCATCACACACTAAAGTATTAATCAATTAACTAAAGAATTCCATAATAAATCCGTTGCAACCCCATGATCACGATTAGCCCATAATAGCACTTATCGTCATCATGGGTTCATATGAAATCATGATAAACAAACACAAGAGAATAATAACTAAACTAATTATATTAAAACAGAGTACGTCACAAGAGTAAATAAGTTCAAAGCAAGAAAACTAGCATCCAACGTTATAACGAAACAAGAATCACAAGAATATATGCTTCCTCTTCGTTGCGGTGTGCTAAATCGGTCTTCTTCCTTATCTCCTTCGCTCCTTGCGTAAAAACACAATCTTCTTCTATTCCCTCTTTGTGAAAACGTCTCAAATCTACTTATATAATAGTCCCATAAAACTCAGATTACATAGAAGTGGAAACCAAACAGAAGTAGAAGTCCTAAAATAATTTGTTTTTTTTCCTGACCCTGCGCGGCCGCTCAGCATAGCTGAGCGGGCGCTCAGCTTGCTGCGCGGCCGCTCAGCAATGCTGAGCGGCCGCTCAGACCTCTACTGGAAAAATTCTGATTTCGCTCCGTTTCTTCGCCGTAATCTGCCCGTTTCTTTCCTCTCGCAATGGTGAACACATGCCAAGGCTTATTCTTGATGATTCCTCCCCCGAAATGCAACTAAAACCCTGAAATGCATAAACACTAGAAAAACGCATCAAATACATAAAATACTTGATTTCAAGACACCAATTTAAGCCATTTTAAGACGTTCTAAGTGGTATAAAATGCCACTTATCAAACATCCTCTGTCCAGAACTAGAATATTTTTCCCGTTGCCCTGCAATCACAAAGACCACTAATTATTAGTTTTAAGGACCCAGACTTGCTTGGATCCTTTGGCCTTATTAAGTTTGTTAACATTTGCAGCGGATTTAGCATCAGAGTTTATGTTAACATTTTTCTTATCAGAACTTACACTATCAGACTTTGAATCAGAATTTACACTAGAAGGAACAATGGAAACTTTCTTCAAAGAAGGTTTTATTTGATAATAATCATAGTACAAGCTATGATATTCCTTACAAGTATAAATGGAATGCCATAAACTACCACAATGAAAACAAGGATTTTGTGGTTTGTATCTAACAGACTGACTCTTAACTCCTGACTTTGAAGGTAAGGAGTTAATATTCTTATTCTTCCTACAAAAAGAAGCCAGATGGTTAGAACTTCCATAATTATGACATGTTTTCCTAGAAGCATCAGGAACAGGTTTATAATTATTGCTTTTATTCACACGTTCCTTTCCATTCCTATTTTTCTTAGGTGATTTTACCTTGTTTGCATTCTTAACATCTTTCAGCTTATGCTTAAGCTGCTTCTTTGTCATTAAGCCTATGTTCACTTCAACTGTCTTTTCCTGTTTTAGTTTGTCAGAAGTTAATTTCTTTGTAACTTCTGATTTTTCATTTTCAGACTTTACAGTTACAAACTTAACAGGTTTTAACTTTGGCTTTTGCTTATCGACAGACTTAATTTCTTCAGTTCCTTTATCATTCTTATCTTCTCCATAACCTAAGCCCTCTTTCCAGTTTCCACTACTTAGCAAATTTTGAGTTGTTTTGCCAGAGTTAGTCCAAGTCCTGATAATCTCTCTTTCCTTTTCTAACTCAGTTTTTAGAGATTCATTTATTTTTAGCACTTCATTCCTAACATAAAAAGCATCATCTCTATCCTTCTGAGTTTGATGGAACATGACTAACTCTTTTTCTAAGAAATCATTTCTTTTCTTAAATGCAAGATTTTCAGAAGTTAATCTTTCACATGTTAAAGTTTGATCTCTATAACTAACAAACATGGTTTTAAGATATCTTCTCAACTCATTAATATCATCAGTATAAAAAGCATAAGTAGTCTGAGGTACCTTTGTTTCAGCAGCTTCAGAACTGCTCTCAACACTTTCTTTATCAGCATTTGCCATCAATGCATAGTTTTCCTCACTTTCAGAGTCTGAGGTGTCTGTCCAGCTTTTCTGCTTTGTGACAAGAGCCCTGCCTTTGTCACCCTTTACCTTCTTGCAATCAGGTGATATGTGGCCTTTCTCACCACAGTTATAGCATTTAACATTGGTGTAATCTCCTCTGTCAGACTTTCCTCCTCTGCCTTCAGATCTTCTGAAATTCTTCTTATCAGAACTTATGCCTTTCCTGGAAAACTTCTTTCCCTTCCTGAACTTCCTGTATGCAATCTTTGTGATTCCTTTCACCATAAGAGCACACAGCTTCATCATCTCCTCATCAGCATCAGTGTCAGGCAAGCTTTCAGAATCTGAGTCATCATCACTCTCAGAACTTGATGACTCAGTATCAGACTTTATGAAAAGAGCTTTACCCTTGTCTTTCTTTGAGGAAGCTGCTTTGGGGAATTCTTCTTCAGCCTTAAGAGCAACTGTCCTTGACTTTCCTCCTTTCCTCTTGCTTCTTTGTTCCATCTCCGGCTCATGAGTCTTGAGCATTCCATAGATTTCGTCAAGAGTTGTTTCATCAAGATTGTAGTTGTCTCTTATTGTCGTTGCCTTCAAATCCCAGCATTCAGGAAGAGCTAATAGGAACTTAAGGTTTGAATCTTCAAGATAATACTCTTTATCAACCAATGACAAATCATTCAAAAGTTTGACAAATCTATCATATAAATCATTCAATGACTCATTAGTCTTTGAGTCAAAGTGTTCATACTCTTGAGTGAGTATTGTCTTCCTGTTCTTCTTAATTGTGTCAGTTCCCTGACACCTTGTTTCCAGAGCATCCCATATCTCCTTAGCAGTCTTGCAGTTGATTACCCTGTTTGACATTACATTATCAATGGCACTATGCAGTAAGTGTCGTACCTTAGCATCCTTAGCAATTGATGCTGTGTCTTCAGCAGTATAATCACTCTTCTCCTTTGGTACGGTCTTTGCTGCTTCACCTGCAACTGCAACAACGAGCTTGGTTGGTTTGTGAGGGCCTTCCTTGATTCTATCAAGGTATTCTGGATCTGTTGCTTCCAGGAACATGGTCATCCTTGTAACACCCCCAAATCCGGGGTCGGGGATCCGGGTTGTCACGAGTTCCATTTCCCTTAACAACACCCAATCTTAATAAATAATCAACTACTCTGTACTGTGACCCCACAATAAACACACACACCACAAGTTATAGTCTCAGAGATGAATATCCAAAAATAATCACAAGTCGTTTTATTCCACAATTATATGCCAATACACCTTAAACAGGTTTCTGAATAAATTTACATTTCTTTGCCATTATTACAATTCATAAATATACATAATCTGATACATCAAAAGTTGAAAGCCTAGCCTATTGGTAGTTCCTACCTCAGCTATGGTGGCATCAGTGCTTCTAGAAAACTGCGGAACGTCTCCTAACCTCTTGCGAATCGGGAGCTTGGTCCGGTTCATCTTGTCTATCTGATGTTGTGTGATGAAAGAAGAAAGCAAGGGTGAGCAGCAAGCCCACCAAAATAATATGTATAATGATTAACAATATATGAGCCTTCTCATAGTACTCATGAAAGTCTTGGTCAAAAGAATTGAACCAAGTTGATATCTTAATGCGATGAAGTCGCAAAATATTCAGTATATATATATATACATATATACTTTTCAAAATATTGGAAGTCCTCTTCCATGCACAATATACACAAAGTCCCAGTGTATAACTGTATAAAAAAAATATCGTTGCAAGGTGATCTCATATATCTAACCTTGTCTCAACGTTTTTCTGAAAATCTTTGTCATTCATAAGACAATTATTAATTAGATATAAGTTTAAAAGATGAAGTTACAAGATACCCCAATATACTTATATCTTTCCCAAATACTACTTGAACTACCACCGTTCAAGTTATAATTAGCTTCAAAAGTTCATCACATAGATGAGACTATAAGGCAAGATTTGAATAGATTAAATCTTTAAAATATTATCAAAATAAAATGAAGTTACGAGATACTTCATTTGATGTAAACATCATTTTGAAAACTTGACCCTGCCAACACTCAACAATCGCCCAACCGTAGCCTTTCTATCGAAGTGCTCTGGGTAGTGTTGCAGAAATTATCCAATTGGATGATGAACTCATTATGGGAGTTTGCCGCGCCAGGAAGACCACTTACGATGATCAGTCGTAGTAGTACAACCCCACCATTTTCTACATGTAGAGGAGAACCTGTCGAATTTACTTGTCAACCGAACACTGAACTCCTAAGGAATGGACCGCCTTAGCGGAACTTCCAGGCCATTTGGGCCAATATAATAAGGCTGGGCCGGCGCTACTCGGCCACTTACGCCACTCCTAGTTCAGATGAAATCCATGACTCTGAAACGTAAAGCTTGTCCCCACTTTCCCCAAGTAGAAACTTGTTGATACGGCTCCACCAAGAAGTCGTATCTATTTGGAAAGGAGAACTCACCGATATTTCCCAGGCGATGCCTGTTAATGGATTAACTTGTTCCAAGAATTTTACTTCCCGAGTGTTGGGTAAGTAATCAATTCATTTATCAAAACAGCAACCTTGTTGCGAATATAAAACACACCACAGAGCCGGATCCCTCAGGTTTTGAGCGAGTATTTAAATCCCCTTCGAAAGGAGGATCTTAAAAAAAATGAGTTTTGGGATCCGCTCTAACTTTTAAAAAAATCATTTTGAAGACTCGCAAAACATTTTTAAGAATGTTTGGAGTGAAGCTGATTTAATGAAGTAAATCAGTCCCCAGAATATTTAGAAAATGTCTGAATATTATTATTTAAATAATATTCCCATAAAGAATAATCTTTATAAAATAATTGAAGTAGAAGTATTAAAACTTATACTTGAAATGAATAGCAAATAATCAAAGATATACTTATACGAAAGTAATATCTTTATTTGAATAATCAAAAGTAAGTTTGATTATCGACACCTTATTCTTTAATACAATAAAGAATATTATTAAGTAATAAGCGGAGTCATAATACCTCGAATGAATACTATAAATAATATTCATAAAATAAAGGAGTCATACATCCTCAAATGAATATCCAAGTAATATTCAATAATAATATAAACTGAGTCATAAGCCCTCGAATGAATATTCAAATAATATTCAAATAATAAAATAAACTGAGTCATAAGCCCTCGAATGAATACTCAAATTAATATTCAATTAAGTAAAATAAAGGTATCGAATAAACCTTATTCGATCCATAGTTTTAAAAACTATATCCATATATATATAAATATATATATATATAATATACTCGGGAACATCGACTCCCGGTTTAGAAATATGTTCACCTTTTATCCCCTATACTAAGGGTATACGCAACTACTTGCTTATTTCTAGCATAGGTATTATGCAACTATAAGCATTGAAATCAACAGATAGATAACCAGATTACGAAACAGACATGCATATATACCATATCAGCATGCTCCAATATATCGCAAAATTTGCTAATAACAATCATGCACTATCACAAGATAATGCATATACATATATTTACATCACAACAACAGTATATCGGGTAGAAAACTTGCCTGAGCGACTGGGGGTTACGAATGGCTCGGGACGAGTCTGGTAACCTATAAACAACAAGTAAGTTGGAATTAAACCAAAGTCACTTGTAAATCTATACTCTAACCAACTCAGACTCTAACGCTCGTTTTGCGCTTACTGATTCTCTTAAGTCACTCGAGTACCCTCGGCTCCACCATTTTTAATAATTTAACCTTTACGAGTTTTAAGGCGATTCCTTCGCGAGTGTCTTACCAACTGCCTAACACACTTACCATAAATGTTTCATGCATTAATTAACCCTTTTTGGTCTTTAACCTATGTTTCAAAGTAAGGCGAGGGGAAAAGTTTCGTTCGCGAAACGCCGTTACTTGAAACGGTCGTTTCTCCTAAACCGTGCATCGGAATCGAACGAACTACATATCAAAACGAAGCTCGTAACATGAGCTATCTAAACATGGCAGTGGTCATAATCTAGCAGGGGGTTCTCGGGTCCTAATGTTATGCACAAAAACAGTCCAAAGAAAATCGGACGTTACGACGGCTATGTTTACGCGATTACCAATATTTAAACTACTCCAATTAACCACCAACCAACTCATAACCATCAATACAACAAAACTTCACCTAAACCATACCACATCAGTCCATAATCTCCAAGGTTTTCAACTCAAACAACCACAATCAAGACCTATGAACTATAATCAAGCTTCAATTACCAAAAACACTTCCAAATCAAACCAAACTACTAATAATCACAATCCATGCTTCTCATTTCACAACACCAACCATTAAACTTACTAACAAATAAAGTAAAGGCTAGGGTTTGAAGTTTATACCTTCCTTGGGAGGTGTTAAGTTGCTAGGAAGCCTTAGGGAGCCTCCTACAAGCTTGATCTTTCCAAAGAAATCAAGAACACAAAGTTAGGCTTTGAAGTTTCTAAAAGTCCGATTTAAAGAACTGTAAAAATGAGGGTCTTACCATGATTATTTGGACGAGACTTGTGAACAAGAGTTGTAGGCCATCTCAATACCTTTCCAATGAGCTATAGAACACAATATTTGAGTGAGAAATGAAGGAGATACAGCAGTTTTAGTGTTCTGGTTCTGTTTTGGCCGAGAGCATGAAGAACAATGCCTTGGTTTCTTTTTGATTTTGATGAAAAATGATTTGCTTGGCTTGGTTGGTTTGATTTTTGTGTTTGTTTTAGTAAATTTCCTAGTTGCCCTTGATTTTGTGTGGTTAAAAAGCCACCACATCTCCTTCCTTCCCATGTCATGCTTGTGTCATCCTCATGATGTCATCCTCCCCTCCTTGTCCTCTTCTTATTGGTTGGGTGACATCATCCTCTCTAATCCCTTTGATTAACTTCCTAATTGTTTGCCTAATGACCGCTGATCTGTTATACGGTTCGCTTAACTTTCGTTTTCGTTTATCGTTTGAAGAATCATACCCGGGATCTTATTACTTAGGTTCCCTTAACCTTTCTCAATATATTATATTCCTTTTATGATCCTCTCCTATAATCCTTTAATTTAAATCCTTTTTATCCTGTTACCTTTTTCTCAAATCTTTCCGTATCTAGTGTATTTCCGGGAAAAATCAAAGTGTTCGGATTTGGATTCTGACGATCTTTACATACACTTATATCCCATATAAAGTACTAATAAAATCTCAGAATATCCATATCAGAACCCCTACATAGTGTGGCATGAAAAGTTTTCTCATTCAGCAAAAACACTATTCATAAGGGTTTCAAAAATTTCCCAAAAATTGGGGTTATTACAATCCTTACCTTCCATATGGGATATTCAGATGGTCTCAGTATGGGAACTCTGATGGTCTCATACCGACTCTGAATTTGTGTCTTTGGTGGTTCCTCAGTTTTGGTAGGCTTAGTTGGAGTTTCTGTGTCCGACATGATTGTGTTTGGATCTTTAACTGTATGTATGTTAACAGATAGGCTCTGATACCAATTGTTAGGTCACACACACACTGTAGAGGGGGTGAATACAGTGTATAGTACACTCAAATCGAACTTTAAGAACTTAAGTAACTGAAAACAAACTTTATTGAAACAATAAACTCTGTTACAGTATGGAACTGTTACCTCTCAGTGATGAACAAATATCACGAGAGCTGCTAGGGTTACAATGAATAATCTTCTCTAATAATGATAACACTTCTAGTGTAAACCCTATGTCTGTGTTTATATACTACACAGTTACAAGATAATCGCTAATCGATATGGAATATAATTCTGCTTCCTAAAATATATCAATCAGATATCTTTTCTTCCAAGTATTCCATTCTTTACAGAATTCCTTCTTCATGCATATCTCTTCTTATGTTTATCTTGATCTTCTTTCCTTTAATCAGCTACTGTCCTTATCTGATCGTCCTTCAGCACTTAAGTTCTGATATCTATCTTCTGATGATTATCTCCTGATAACATAAGTACTGATATCCTTAAGTCCTGACTTCCAGTATAAGTACTGATCAACAGTTAAGTACTGATTTATCCTGTTCAAGTAAGATCTGAAAGCTAAACATAAAACATATTAGCCATGACATTATCAAATATATCTAACACACTATATGTGTTATCATTATTGAGAAGATTATACATTGTAACCTAGCAACTCTTAGTGATATTTGTTCATCACTGAGAGAGAATAGTTCCATTGTAACAGAGTTTATTATATTGAATATATCTGTTTACTGTTACTTGTGTTCAAAATCAATTTGATTGTATTAAACACTGTATTCAACCCCCTTCTATAGTGTTGTGTGACCTAACAAGTGGTATCAGAGCTTATCTGTTAACACACATACAGTAAAGATCCAAACAATCATGTCTGAAGAAGTACAAACTCCAACCAAGCCCACCAAAACTGAAGAAACTCAAAAGACTCAAACCCACAGTCGATTTGAGACTATTAGGGTTCCCATACTGAGACCTTCTGAGTATCCCATATGGAAAGTGAAGATGGCTATGTTTCTGGAAGCTACAGATCCAGAATACCTTGAGAGAATTAATAAAGGACCACATAAGCCTACCAAGCTCTCTGTTGTAGTTGTTGATCAACCAGCACAGACCATACCAAAGGAGAAAGGTGAGTACACAGCTGAAGACATCTCATCTATTGCCAAGAATGCAAAGGTAAGGCATTTGTTGCATAGTGCCATTGATAATGTCATGTCAAATAGGGTAATTCATTGCAAGACTGCAAAGGAGATATGGAAAGCTTTGGAGATAAGATGCTAGGGAACTGATACAATCAAGAAGAACAGGAGGACAATACTCACTCAAGAGTATGAGCACTTTGACTCAAAAGCTGATGAGTCTTTAATTGACTTATATGACAGGTTTGTCAAACTCTTGAATGATCTGTCACTGATGGACAAGGAATATAATCTTGAAGATTCAAATCTAAAATTCCTTTTAGCTCTTCCTGAAAATTGGGATTTGAAATCTACTACCATAAGAGACAACTATGACCTTACTGAAACTACTCTTGATGAAATTTATGGTATGCTCAAGACTTATGAATTTGAGATAGATCAAAGGAGTAAGAGGCATGGAAGAAAGTCAAGGACAGTTGCTCTTAAGGTTGAAGAGGAATCTCCTAAAGTTGTTGCCTCAAAGAGGGGCAAGGGAAAGGCTCTCATCATAAAGTCTGATTCAGAGTCATCATATTCTGATGATGATGATTTAGAAACTGAAAGCTTGCCTGAAATGGATGCTGATGAAGAGATGATGAAATTGTGTGCTCTAATGGTGAAGGGTATCACAAAAATAGCCTACAAGAAATTTAGAAAGGGCAAGAAGTTTTCCAGGAAAGGTGTAAGTTCTGATAAGAAAGGGTTCAGAAAGTGTGAAGGCAAAGGTGCAAAGTCTGACAGAGGAGACAACTCAAATGTCAAATGCTACAATTATGGTGAAAGAGGCCACATATCTCCTGACTGCAAGAAAGAAAAAAGTGACAAAGACAAGGCACTTATCACAAAGAAGAAAAACTGAACAGACACTTCAGATTCTGAAAGTGAGGTGAATTATGCCTTGAAGGCAAATGCTGATAGCAGCCCTGAAACTGTTGAATTGAAGGTACCTCAAACAACTTATGCTTTTCATACTGATGATATTACTGAGTTGAGTTTATATCTTAAAACCATGTTTATTAGTTATAAAGATCAGACTTTAACATGTGAAAGATTAATGTTAGGTCACAATGGAACTCAAGTGATGAACATGTGAAAGATTGTAGTTATAGAATACAATCAAATCGATTTCGAACTCAAGTAACAGTAAACAGATATATTCGATATAATAAACTCTGTTACAATGGAACTGTTCTCTCTCAGTGATGAACAAATATCACGAGAGCTGCTAGGTTACAATATATGGTCTTCTCGATAATGATAACACGTGTAGTGTAAACCTATGTCTGTGTTTATATAGTACACAGTTATAAGATAACTTCTAATTGATATGGAATATAATTATGTCTCCTAAAATATATCAATTAGATATCTTATACAAGTCTTTAAGTCCTCTAACTCTTTCTATGCATATCTTCTTTTGTATTAGTCTCGATCTTCTTTCCTGTAAATCAGCTTCCTTCCTTAACTGTTAGTCCTCCAGTACTTAAGTTCTGATATCCATCTTCTGATAATCTAAGTCCTGATATCCTTAAGTTCTGACTTACAGTAAGTACTAATATTTTTTGTTTGTTAGGATCTGAAAACTAAACATGAAACATATTAGACATGACATCTCAAATATATCTAACAATCTCCCTCAACTTGTAAATTGTGCAAAAATATACAAGTTAATAGATTTGATGATGTCAAAAACATTTAACTTCAAATGCAATAAGAGTATAATAAGACTATTAACTACAACTTACAGTCCTTGTAGCTTTACCAACTTCACTGGATCAATCTGAATCCATAATGATTCTTAACAAAATCTCTTACCAGCTTGTCTTCAGCTTTACTCAGAAATTCAACTAACTGTGCTTTGACCTGCATCAGTTCTTCATCTTTACTATCACCAATTTGATAAATGGATGTTCTGAGAGCTTAAATTGATGTTCTTTCAAGTCCATCACCAAGTCTGATAACTCTAGGATGTGAAGAGTTTTCATTATAACATAAGCATTTTCCTTTCAGAATAACTTCCACCTTAGCAGAATTCTTCGGCATAGGAATTTCTCTTCTATCATCTTCAGTAATCATTGGTATATACTGAGAAGTCTTTGTACCAGAGATTCTAAATAGATCTCTTATAGCCTTCAAAATGAATTCTGACCATCTTCTTGTAACATTAGATTTTACTTCCAGAAGATAGTGAATATGTTGAAGTTCTCTGACAAACTTCTTTAGCACATCAGTATCAACTAGTCTGTAAGTTAATCCATCATAGAGAAATAAAATTAATTTCTCCTTTATATTTTCCTTATCATAAGCATCTATCACAATTTGAACAGATAACACTTTGTGAAGGTGCTTTTGTTTGATTTGTTCATATGGTTTGTCTGTCAATATAAAAGGATCTCTTAGAGTAACTTCTACTCATGTTTGTATCTTCTCTTCATCAGAACCTAATCCAGCTTTATCTCTAGGTTACTTGGATCTCAATCCAAATGTTGCTAGTTGATTCATCATAAGATTGGATTTTGGTTCAACTGGAGTAGCTTTCTTCCATAACAACTTCTTCTTATCAGCAATTGTCATCTTTTCCAAATTAACTTGATCAGAATTTGTTGTTTCTTCTGTAACTTGCTGTTTTTATTCTGAACAACTTGAGCAGTGTCAGAGGTTGTTTTAGATTCTTCAATTACCTTTCTTCTCTTCAGAATTTGAACTATTTCATCTTTTATCAAATCATCATCATGCACTGTAGTTTGATAGACTGGAATGGAAGAACTTATCTTTTTCTCAATCTTTAAAAGTTCACCAACCTTTTCTTTTCCTTTGGACTTATGAAAAATCTCAGTTTGTGATCTAGTCTTGGACTTTGAATTCTCAGAATTTGACTTTTCCCTGATCACAATGCCTTTTTCTTTAGGCCTTGGAGGTTTCTTTGCATCAGAAGCTTTAGACTTAAGATTTGTCTTCTCAGCAGCAAATTTAGCTTCTTCCTCCTTGAGAGTTTCCAAATCCATTCCCGGATTTTGTTTCATAAATAATCTTCTAGCTATCTCCTCATCAAGTGTCTGGATTTTAGGATTTTTGTAATAAATAGTAGTCTGCTTCCCCTTCAGCTTCAGACTTTGTAAAAACTTCTGAGAGTCTTTAGATCCTGACTGAATCAGAATATCAGAACTTGACATCAGACTTTGTTTATCAGAACTTGACTTCAGACTTTTAAAATTCACAACATCAGAACTTGACTTGTTTTGTGTAGAAGATTTTCCTTGAACTTTTCCTTGACCTCTACTCTTATCAGAGTTTCCCTGGTCATCACTTTTATCATCCTTTTTCTTCAGTATTTCAGTAGGTGAGCATTTGGACTTAACTACTTTCTCCCCCTTTTTGGCATCATCAGGAAGTAAGAGAGAAAGAAGAAGTTCAACTGAAGATTGGATTTCTTCCAATTGAGCTTTTTGAGAAACTTGGTTCGTCAGGACCTCATCAATTTGGGCCTGTTGCTTATCTTGAATCTTTTTAATGGCTTCAATTTTCTCAAGAGTAGGTCTGATATATCTATTCTTGTCAAAATTAAGCTGTAGATCTAGCTTATCAGCATGTTCCTTTAGTGTATCAACCTTTTCATGAGTAGAAGAATGTAGACCTTGAAGATGTTTGGTAGATAGAGCAGTGATCTTGAGTTGTGTCTTTAAATCAGCATTTGTGAGCAACTCATCAGCTTTAGCAATATGCTCTGTCAAAACATTATAACTTGGAATGAAATCAGTGTCATTCCACTTCTTGGTCCACTCCACACCTCTGTGAGTATCCTCCCAAGGAATAGGTGCTTCCTTTTCAACAAATTTCTTCACCAATTATTCCTTTCCTAGTATAGGAACCAGAGTCTCAGCAGAAATACTGTCTTCAGAACTTGAGGAAGACTCATTATGTTCTGACAGCACAATAGTGTGTGAAGCAACTGGAGATTCAGGAACAACTTCATTTAAATTCTGAACATCAGAATTTATCTCCAGAGCTGGTGTGGTTGATGTAGATGGTATCTCAGCATTTAAAATTGGAAAATGAGTTGGAGATTGCTGAGCTTCTGTAGATGGAGCTTCCAGATAAAGAACATTTGGTATATTCAAATTGTGAATATCTATCTCAGAGTTTTCATATTGTTCTTTAGCATCATCTGGAGCTTTAATTGGTGAGATAGGAGGGGTTACAACTGTATCAGTAGTAGTGTCTTTGGCTTGAGCTGGAAGGGCTTCAATGATAATCGGTTCTTGTGAGATCAGAGATTCCTGATCCCCTTCCTCAGCTTCTTCAGTATCTTCTGATGGAGCCTTAGCCAAATACCTCTCAGCCTTCATTTTCTTCAATATCCTTGCCAATGAAGGAGTTGCTTCAACAGTAACAGAACTTACAGATTTCTTTCTTTTCAAAGTATCAGAACTTTGAGCCACTATTTCTGTCTGAGAAGTAACATTCTCAGCTTCAACTATCACAGGTTCTGATGCATGAACCCGTGCTTCAACTGTTTCCTCAAATCAACATATTTTATTATTGACCATAATTGTAATCAAAACATTCATCAAAGGATAAAGTTCAAATAGATGAAGTAAAGATTAACAAAATACAATTAAAACATTCACAGTAACATAATATGAGAGAAACAGAGACTAAATCTTGTAATCAAAGGAAATTTCATTAATATATTAAACGAGTACATTTCATGAAATTTATAGATTACATGCAAAAATTACAAGATAGTCCTAGTCTAAGAATCTTAACATAAACAACCTTAGTCCCAGTCTAAGAAAACCTATCGACTAGTTCCTCATGCTGCTGACAAAGAGCACTGCAAGACGGATGATCCGTTCTTGCTGAAAGAGAGCCTCTCTCCTTTCTTCTTCCAATCGATCAAGATGGAGCTGGTAGTCCATCGAAAAGAACAAGAGGTCTGTGCGAACTTCTTGTGGAACAGAGTTCTAGAGCCCTTCAGGAATGGCGGTGACTTGCCACTCCTGTTGCCAGTCATCACAACTCAACTCTATATTGAAGGTTTCATAGTTCATGAACAAGTTGAAAAGAACCATTTTTGTTTATGAAGAAGAAAAATGATGAGAATTAAAATAGAGAGTGAGTTTGTGAGAAAATGGAAGATGATTTGGCTGGGATGAATAGTCAGTTTAAATAGCCAATGGAATACCAAGGGATGTGAGGACTGTTTAACGAGTAAGAAAAAAAATAATGATGCCTCGTCTTCCTAGACCGATGTGTAATAATAACAGTCAGTAAAAAAGTTAAAGCAAGAGTTAATGAGCACGTAAAATAAACAATAATTACTGTACACATGCAGTTTTTCAAGACAAACACGTTTATCACTAACCCATAATGATTATGACTTTTTTTATCTTACCCAAATATATTCTGATTTGATATGACTATTTCAGTTTATATCACAAATAAGTTAAGTAAAGAAAAATGCCACGTAAGCATCAAGGATTCCATCAGGATTTAATATCAAAACTTAACTTATATCAGATTTTAACAGTCATCAGAATATGGCTTCTGAACTCAAAAAGTGAATATCTTTTTCTGTGATTCTTCATACAAATACTGACTTGTTTCCTTCAGAGTTTAATCATCAGAACTTCCATCAGAACTTGTCCTCAGAATTTATGCAAATGACACTTAACTGTTTGTCAAAAACAACTTAATCACCACATTAATTTTCATCATTCATATGGAGTGAAAGTGTGTGCATTCAGCAGAATATCAGATAAAGATTAAAGTCTGATAAACTTCAGTACATCTTAGAAATAAGGCATAACTAAGAAAAGTGCTTAAAATCTGTCATCAATCATGAATTCTACTATAGAACAAATTTATGCAAGAGTCCAACTCAACTGTTTGTGCTCATTTTATGCATCTTTTGAAATTCCTTTTTACAGTGGCTTCTCAGTGTAAGTGAGTTACGACTCCTTATCAGAATTTATGTTGTTGTCATAGTATTTCTCCAGTAATCAGAGAATGTGAAAAGTCACCAAGAAAATTTATTTGCTTTTCTAATGTATATTACTTAATACCAGCAATGCACTTGGGTCTTCCCTTCCACATATTTACTCTAGATCTCAAAGGAGTACCTGACTTTTCTTTTCTTTTCTTTTCTTTTGATAAGTGAGGCTTATCAGTATTTAGTTCATTCTTAAGATTTACTGAAATCAGAATCTGAGAGATAAGAAGCAAGAATCTAGTTTGTGACTTAGTAATAAGATACACAAAGTAAACTTGACTAAGCTCAAAATCAGAATTTGCTTGTGTTAATGA
Source organism: Apium graveolens (assembly GCF_009905375.1). NCBI lineage: Eukaryota > Viridiplantae > Streptophyta > Magnoliopsida > Apiales > Apiaceae > Apium > Apium graveolens. The sequence continues at coordinate 223,399,728 of NC_133655.1, read as the reverse complement.
GTTTCCACATAAACAATTAATTCAAACATGGGATTTCTAGTATGTTAAAGACTACTAGGTCAGTATCTAGCACAGTTATCCTCATTGGATTAAATAGTCACATAATAGTCAAAACACTATCAGAGTTTAAAGATCCACCTCATATAACAATCAGTTATTAATGAATTTCAATTAAAGAACAGATTTCGTGAAAATAAGACAATCTGTACACACTGATCATAAATTTTGATGCATGAGAACAAAAACTAAGCAGGTTTAGAGAAAGAACCTGAAACCATTCCAAGTTCATTTACCAGTCTTGTAAAAGTAGCTTCACATAGTGGTTTGGTAAAGATATCTGTTAGTTGTTGATCTGTTGGAATAAAATGCAATTCCACTGTACCTTCCATCACATGTTCCCTTTTGAAATGGTACCTAATGCTGATGTGCTTTGTCATTGAGTGTTGAACTAGATTACCTGTCATAGCAATAGCACTTTGATTATCACAGTAAATAGGGATTTTAGAAAATTCTAACCCATAATCCAGTAACTGATTCTTCATCCAAAAAATCCGTGCATAATAGCTTCCTGAAGCAATATATTATACTTCTGCAGTTGATGTGGAAATTGACTTCTGTTTCTTGCTAAACCAAGAAACCAATCTGCCTCCAAAAAATTGGCAGCTTCCAATTCTCCATTAAGAAAAGCACTTTTCACATCCATTTGAAAGACTTTAAACTTTTTGTGAGCAGCATAAGCCAAAAAGATTCTTATGGTTTCTAATCTAGCAACCGGTGCAAATGTTTCATCATAATCAATACCCTCCTGTTGAGAGTAGCCTTTAGCAACCAACCTTGCTTTATTCCTTGTAATTATGCCATCACTATCAGTTTTGTTTCTGAACACCCATTTTGTGCCAATAACTGATCTGTTCTTTGGTCTAGGCACTAGGGTCCATACTTTATTTCTTTTAAATTCATTTAACTCTTCCTGCATTGCTTGCACCCAATCAGCATCTTGAAGAGCTTCTTCCACTTTCTTTGGTTCAGTCTGAGATAGAAAAGAATGATAGAGACATTCATTTGATGTTGCAGTTCTAGTTCTGACACCTGCTTCAGGATCTCCAATAATTAAGTCAGGTGTATGTGATTTGATCCACTTCCTTGCAGATTGAAGTTGACTTCTAGAACTGGATCCTCCCCCATGATCCATGTTGTCTCCATCAGCTTTTTCTGATGCTCCCCCTGTAGTTATGGTCTCTGAAACTTCAGAGTTTGACTTGGATCCTTCAGGATTTGAAGTATCAGAGCTTCCAGAATTATCAGAATTTGGCTCATCAGAACTAGATGAATCAGAACTTGAAGAGCTAGTGACAGGTTCTGATGCTTCTTGAGAGTCTTGAGATATGGTAGGATCTTCAGCTTGCTCCCCCTGGACAGGTGCATTTTCCTTTGGAGTTGTTACCAAAGATTCAATGACATCAGTACTTACAGGTTCAGTGTTTAAGTTACGAGAATTTACAGAATCAGAATTTAAGTCTTCATTTTCAAATCTCAGCTAATCGTGATCATTGAAATCTTCAAGTCCAGTAATCTTTTTATCATCAAAAGATACATTGATAGATTCCATGACAACCTTTGTTTTTAAATTGTAGACTCTAAAGACTTTTGTGGAAAGTGGATATCCAACAAAAATTCCTTCATCAGCTTTTAGATCAAATTTTGACAGCTGTTCAGGATGAATCTTAAGAACAAAACACTTACATCCAAATACATGAAAGTATTTCAGATTTGTCTTTTTTTTCTTCACCATCTCATATGGTGTTTTTCCATGCTTGTTTATGAGTGTTGCATTCTGTGTAAAACAAGCAGTCTACACAGCTTCAGCCCAAAAGTAGGTTGGCAGCTTTGCTTCATCAAGCATAGTTCGTGTAACTTCAATGAGAGTCCTGTTCTTTCTTTCTACAACTCCATTTTGCTGTGGAGTTCAAGATGCAGAAAATTCCTGTTTGATTCCATGCTCTTTGCAGAACTCTTCCATGATTGAATTCTTGAACTCAGTGCCATTATCATTTCTTATAATTTTAACAGAATCTTTGACCAACTTATCCAGTTGTCTGACATGATCAGTTAGAGTAAATGCAGTTTCATTCTTCTTGTACAAGAAGTACACCCAAGTGTACCTTGTGAACTCATCCACTATAACCATAGCATATTTCTTCTTTGCAATAGACATGACATTGACTAGACCAAATAGATCAACATGCAGTAGGTGATAAGGCTCAAGAATTGATGACTCGATTTTGCTCTTGAAAGAAGATTTTCTTTTTTTTGCCTTTTGACATGAATCACAAAGGCCATCAGGAGCAAATACTGATTTTGGCAACCCTCTCACAAGATCTTTCTTTACAAGCTCATTTATGTTGTTAAAATTTAAATGAGAGAGTCATTTGTGCCAATTCCAGCTTTCTTCAATTGATGCTCTACTCAACAGACAGATTGCAGAACCATCAGAACTTGTTGAAAGTATGGCTTCATAAATGTTACAATGCCTGTATCCTTTCAGAACCACTTTGCCTGTAGAATTGCTTACAACTTCATAGTGTTCTTCAAAGAAATCCACATGATAACCTCTTTCACAGATTTGACTCACACTTAGCAGATTGTGTTTAAGTCCTGAGACAAGAGTTACTATTTCAATGATGACATTCCCAAGATTAATACTGCCATATCCCATAGTTTTTCCCATGTTGCCATATCCATAAGAAACTCCTGGGCCAGCTTTCTCCATAAAGTCTGAGGGCAGGGCTTTATTTCCAGTCATATGTCCTGAATATCCACTATCCAGTACTAGGATATTTTTCCTGTTGCCCTGCAATCACAAAGACCCCTAATGGTTAGTTTTAAGGACCCAAACTTGCTTGGATCCTTTGGCCTTTTAAGTTTGTTAGCATTAGCAGTAGATTTAATATCAAAGTTTATGCTAACATGCTGTTTATCAGAACTTATATCAGACTTTGCATCAGACTTTACACTAGAAGGAATTAAGCAACTTTCTTCAAAGAAGGTTTTATTTGATAATAATCATAGTATAAACTATGATATTCTTTAAAAGTATAAATGGAATGCCATAAACTTCCACAATGAAAACAAGGATTTTGTGGCTTAAACCTAACAGACTGACTCTTAACTCCTGACTTAGAAGGTAAAGAGTTTATATTCTTATTCTTCCTGCAAAAAGAAGCAAGATGGTTAGAGTTTCCACAGTTATAACATTTCTTTCTAGGAGCATTAGGAACAGGCATATAATTATTGCTTTTATTCATACCTTCCTTTCCATTCCTATTTTTCTAGCTGCCTTAACCTTGTTGACATTCCTTATTTCTTTCAGCTTATGCTTAAGCTGTTTCTTCGTCATTAAGCCTATGTTGACTTCAGCTGGTTTATCCTGTTCTAATTTTTCAGAAGTTGACTTCTCCTTAACTTCTGTCACAGACTCTTTCATCTTTTCAGAATCAGACTTTACAGTTTTAGCTATAAACTTAACATGATTTACCTTTGGCTTAACATGTTGTTTAACAACAATTGGCTCAATTTGTTCAGTTCCTTTTTCACTTTTATCATCTCCATAACCTAAGCCCTCTTTCCAGTTTCCACTACTTAATAAATTCTATGTTGTTCTACCAGAGTTAGTCTAAGTCCTGATAATCTCTTTTTCCTTTTCTAACTCAGTTTTTAGAGATTTATTCAATTTTAGCAATTCATCTCTAACATAAAAAGCATCATCTCTTTCTTTCTGAGCTTGATGGAACATAACTAACTCTTTTGCTAAATAATCATTCCTTTTCTTAAAAGCAAGATTTTCATAAGTTAATCTTTCACATGTTAAAGTTTGATCTCTGTAGCTAATAAACATGGTTTTAAGATATAATCTCAACTCAGTAATATCATCAGTATGAAAGGCAAAAGTTGTTTGAGGTACCTTTAATTCAGCAGTTTCAGGGCTGCTATCAGCATTTGCCATTAAAGCATAATCCACCTCATCTTCAGAATCTGAAGAGTCTGTCCAGCTTTTCTTCTTTGTGACAAGTGCCTTGCCTTTGTCATTCTTTCCTTTCTTGCAGTCAGGAGATATGTGGTCTCTTTCACCACAATTGTAGCATTTGACTTTTGAGTTGTCTCCTCTGTCAGACTTTGCACTTTTTCCTTCATACTTTCTGAAACCTTTATTATCAGTACTTCCACCTTTCTTGAAAAACTTCTTTCCCCTTCTGAATTTCCTGTAGGCTATCTTTGTGATACCCTTCACCATAAGAGCACACAATTTCATCATCTCTTCATCAGCATGTATTTCAGGTAAACTTTCAGTTTATGAATCATCATCATCAGAACTTGATGATTCTGAATCAGACTTTGTGATGGGAGCTTTTCCTTTGCCTTTCTTTAAGACAGCCACTTTGGGGAATTCCTCCTCAGCCTTAAGAGCAACTGTCCTTGACTTTCTCCCTTGTCTCTTGCTTCTTTGATCCATCTCAAGTTCATAAGTCTTGAACATACCATAAATTTCATCAAGAGTAGTTTCATCAAGAGCATAGTTGTCTCTTATAATAGTAGCCTTCAAATCCTAACTTTCAGGGTGAGCTAAAAGAATTTTAGATTTGAATATTCAAGATCATATTCCTTGTCCACCAGTGACAGATCATTCAAGAGTTTGACAAACCTGTCATATAAGTCAGTTAATGACTCATCACTTTTTGAGTCAAAGTGCTCATACTCTTGAGTGAGTATAGTCCTCATGTTCTTCTTGATTGCATCAGTTCCCTGGCATCTTGTCTCCAAAGCATCCCATATCTCCTTTGCAGTCTTGCAATGAATTACCATATTTGACATGACATTATCAATGGCACTATGCAGCAAATGCCTTACCTTTGCATCCTTGGAAATGGATGAGATATCTTCAGCTGTATACTCACTTTTCTCCTTTGGTATGGTCTTTGCTGGCTGATCTGCAACTACAACAGAGAGTTTGGTTGGCTTATGCAGTCCTTCATTAATTCTGTCAAGGTATTCTGGATCTGTAACTTCCAGAAACATAGCCATCTTCACTTTCCATATGGGGTACTCAGAAGGTCTCAGTATGGGAACCCTAATAGTCTCATATCGACTGTGGATTTGAGTTTTTTGAGTTTCTTCAGTTTTGGCGGGCTTGGTTGGATTTTCTGCTTCTTCAGACATGATTGTTTTAGATCTTTACTGTATGTGTGTTAATAGATAGGCTCTGATACCACTTGTTAGGTCACACAACACTATAGAAGGGGGTTGAATACAATGTAGAATACAATTAAATCGATTTCGAACTCCAGTAACAGTAAACATATATATTCGATATAATAAACTCTGTTATAATGGAACTGTTCTCTCTCGGTGATGAACAAATATTACGAGAGCTGCTAGGTTACAATGTATGATCTTCTCGATAATGATAACACGTATAGTGTAAACCTATGTCTGTATTTATATAGTACACAGTTACAAGATAACTTCTAATTGATAAGGAATATAATTCTGTCTCCTAAAATATATCAATCAGATATCTTATACAAATTTTTAAGTCCTCTAAATCTTTCCATGCATATCTTCTTTTGTATTAGTCTCGATCATCTTTCCTAGTAAATCAGCTTCCTTCCTTAACTGTTAGTCCTCCAGTACTTAAGTTCTGATATCCATCTTCTGATATTTATCTTCTGATAATCTAAGTCCTGATATCCTTAAGTCCTGACTTCCAGTAAGTACTGATTTCAGTAAGTACTTATATTTCCTGTTTGTTAAGATCTGAAAACTAAACATGAAACATATTAGACATGACATCTCAAATATATCTAACAATTAACATCTGAAAATTCTGCTTATAAAAAGAGAAATGATTATTTAGAAAAGGAGTTAGTTATTCTTCATCAAACTAAGAAAGAAAAAAATGATGCTTTATATGTTAGAGATGAAGTGTTAAAATTGAATAAATCTCTAAAAGCTGAATTAGAAAATGAAAGAGAGATTATCAGAACTTGGACTAACTCTGGAAGATCAACTCAGAATTTATTAAGTAGTGGAAACTGGAAAAAGGGGTTAGGTTATGGACACAATAAAAGTGAAAAAGGAACTGAACAAATTGAGCCAATTGTTGTTAAACTGAATGTTAAGCCAAAGGTAAATCCTGTTAAGTTTGTAGCAAAAACTGTAAAGTCTGATTCTGAAAAGATGAAAGAGTTTATGACAGAAGTTAAGGATAAGTCAACTTCTAAAAAATTAAAACAGGATAAACCAGCTGAAGTCAACATAGGCTTAATGACAAAGAAGCAGCTTAAGCATAAGCTAAAAGAGATTAGGAATGTCAACAAGGTAAAGGAAGCTAGGAAAAATAAGAATGGAAAGGAATGTGTGAATAAAAGCAATAACTATATGCATGTTCCTAATGCTCCTAGAAAGAAATGTTATAACTGTAGAAACTCTAACCATCTTGCTTCTTTTTGCAGGAAGAATAAAGATATAAAATCTTTACCTCCTAAATCAGGAGTTAAGAGTCAGTCTGTTAGGTTTAAGCAACAAAATCCTTGTTTTCATTATGGTAGTTTATGGCATTCCATTTATACTTGTAAGGAATATCATAGTTTGTACTATGATTATTATCAAATAAAACCTTCTTTAAAGAAAGTTACTATTGTTCCTTCTAGTGTAAAGTCTGATATAAATTCTGATAAACAGCATGTTAGCATAAACTCTGAAATTAAATCCGCTGTAAATGCTAACAAACTTAAAAAGGCCAAAGGATCCAAACAAGTCCGGGTCCTTAAAACTAACCATTAGTGGTCTTTGTGATTGCAGGGCAACAAGAAAAATATCCAAGTTCTGGACAATGGATGTTCAGGACATATGACTGGAAATAAAGCCCTGCTATCAGACTTTGTGGAGAAAGCTGGCCCAGGAGTTTCTTATGGAGATGGCAACAAGGGAAAAACTCTGGGATATGGCTATATAAATCTTGGGAATGTCATCATTGAATCAGTAGCTCTTGTCTCAGGACTTAAACACAATATGCTAAGAGTGAGTCAAATCTGTAACAGAGGTTATCATGTGGATTTCTTTGAAGAACACTGTGAAGTTGTAAGCAATTCTACAGGAAAAGTGGTTCTCAAAGGTTACAGGCATGGTAACATTTATGAAGCCAGACTTTCAACAAGTACTGATGGTTCTACAATCTGTCTGTTGAGTAGAGCATCAATTGAAGAAAGCTGGAATTGGCACAAAATACTCTCTCATCTAAATTTCAACAACATAAATGAGCTTGTAAGGAAAGAACTTGTGAGAGGACTGCCAAAATCAGTATTTGCTCCTGATGGCCTTTATGATTCATGTCAAAAGGCAAAACAAAGAAAATCTTCTTTCAAGAGCAAAACTGAATCCTCAATTCTTGAACCTTATCACCTACTGCATATTGATCTATTTGGTCCAGTCAATTTCATGTCTATTGCAAAAAAGAAATATGTTATGGTTATAGTGGATGAGTTCATCAGGTACACTTGGGTGTATTTCTTGCACAAGAAGAATGAAACTGCATCTACTCTAACTGATCATGTCAAACAGCTGGATAAACTGGTCAAAGATTCTGTCAAGATTATAAGAAGTGATAATGGCACTGAGTTCAAGAATTCAATCATAGAAGAGTTCTGCAAAGAGCATGGAATCAAATAGGAATTTTCTGCACCTGGAACTCCACAGCAAAATGGAGTTGTAGAAAGAAAGAACAGGACTCTCATTGAAGCTGCACGAACTATGCTTGATGAAGCAAAGTTACCAACCTACTTTTGGGCTGAAGCTGTGCAAACTGCTTGTTTTACACAGAATGCTACACTCATCAACAAGCATGGAAAAACACCATATGAGATGGTGAAGAAAAAGAAGCCAAATCTAAAATACTACATGTATTTGGATGTAAGTGTTCTGTTCTTAAGACTCATCCTGAACAGCAGTCAAAATTTGATCTAAAAGCTGATGAAGGAATTTTTGTTGGATATCCACTTTCCAGAAAAGCCTTCAGAGTCTACAATTTAAGAACAAGGGTTGTCATGGAATCTATCAATATATCTTTTGATGATAAGAAGATTACTGGACTTGAAGATTTCAATGATCATGATCAGCTGAGATTTGAAAATGAAGATTTAAATTCCGATTCTGTAAATTCTGATGACTTAAACTCTGATCATGTAAGTTCTGATGGGTTAAATTCTGATGTCATTGAAACTATGGTAACTACTCCAAAGGAAAATACATATGTCCAGGGTGAGCAAGCTGAAGATCCTACCATAACTCAAGACTCACAAGAAGCATCAGAACCTGTTACTGGCTCTTCAAGTTCTGATTCATCAAGTTCTGATGAGCCAAATTCTGATAATTTTGGAAACTCTGATACTTCAAATCCTGAAGGATCCATCTCAAATTCTGAAGTTTCAGAGAGCATAAGTACAGGGGAGCATCAAAAAATGCTGATGGAGACAGCATGGATCATGGGGGAGGATCCAGTTCTAGAAATCAACTTCCATCTGCAAGGAAGTGGACCAAATCACATACACCTGACTTAATAATTGGAGATCCTGAAGCAGGTGTCAGAACTAGAACTGCAACATCAAATGAATGTCTCTATCATTCTTTTCTATCTCAGACTGAACCAAAGAAAGTGGAAGAAGCTCTTCAAGATGCTGATTGGGTGCAAGCAATGCAGGAAGAGTTGAATGAATTTGAAAGAAATAAAGTCTGGATCCTAGTGCCAAGACCAGAGAATAGATCTATTGTTGACACAAAATGGGTGTTCAGAAACAAAACTGAAAGTGATGGCATAATTACAAGGAACAAAGCAAGACTGGCTGCTAAGGTTTACTCTCAACAGGAGGGTATTGATTATGATGAAACATTTGCACCAGTTGCTAGATTGGAAGCCATAAGAATCTTTTTGGCTTATGTTACTCACAAAAAGTTTAAAGTCTTTCAAATGGATGTGAAAAGTGCTTTTCTCAATGCAGAATTAGAAGAAGAGGTATATGTTGAACAACCTCCAGGTTTTGAAGATTCAAAATTTCCAAATCATGTCTACAGATTAGACAAAGCACTGTATGGCCTTAAGCAAGCTCCAAGAGCATGGTATGAGACTTTAGCTCAATTCCTTCTGGAAAGTGGATTTTACAAAGGTACAATTGATAAAACACTGTTCTACCTCAACCATGGAAAGGACTTACTTTTGGTACAGATATATGTTGATGATATCATATTTGGTTCTACTAATGCCAAACTCTGTGAAAGGTTTGCAAAGCTAATGCAGTCAAGATATCAAATGAGTATGATGGGAGAATTTAGTTATTTTCTGGGACTTCAAGTCAAGCAAAATAAAGAAGGTACTTTTATCTATCAATCCAAGTACACCAGAAATTTACTGAAGAAATTTGGAATACAAGACTATTCAACTGCATCCACTCCCATGGCCAAACCAAGTTAGATAAAGATCCTCTGGTTCATCAGTAGATATACTAACTACAGAGGTATGATTGGTTCTTTACTCTATTTAACTGCTATTAGACCTGATATCATGTATGCTACCTGTCTTTGTGCAAGATTTCAGGCTGATCCAAGAGAACCTCATCTAATAGCTGTGAAAAAAATTTTCAAGTACCTCAAGGGTACAACTGATCTAGGATTGTGGTATCCTAAATAATCAGATTTTAAGCTAATAGGTTACTCAGATGCAGATTTTGCAGGATGCAAAATAGACCGGAAAAGCACTAGTGGAAGCTGCCAATTTCTTGGAGGCAGATTGGTTTCTTGGTTAAGCAAGAAATAGAAATCAATTTCTACATCAACTACAGAAGCAGAATATATTGGTGCAAGAAGCTGTTGTGCACAGATGATAAGTGGCATTTTATACCACTTAGAACGTCTTAAAATGACTTAAATTGGTGTCTTGAAATCAAGTATTTTGTGTATTTGATGCGTTTTTCTAGTGTTTATGCATTTCAGGGTATTAGTTGCATTTCGGGGGAGGAATCATCAAGAATAAGCCTTGGCATGTGTTCACCATTGCGAGAGGAAAGGAACGGGCAGATTACGGTGAAGAAATGGAGCAAACTTGGATTTTTTCCAGTAGAGGTCTGCGCGCCCGCACAGCTATGCTGAGCGGCCGCACAGTAACCTGCGCGCCCGCGCAGCTATGCTGAGCGGCCGCGCCGGGTCGGGAATTTTGCTGAATTATTTTAGACTTCTACTTCTGTTTGGCTTCCAACTTCTATGTAATCTGAGTTTTATGGGACTATTATATAAGGAGATTTGAGACGTTTTCACAGGGGGGATTGGAAAAAAAGAAGATTGTGTTTTACGCAAGAAGCGAAGGAGATAAGGAAGAAGACCGATTTAGCACACCGCAACGAAGAGGAAGCATATTTTCTTGTGATTCTTGTTTCGTTGTAACGTTGGATGCTAGTTTTCTTGCTTTGACTTATTTACTCTTGTGACGTACTCTGTTTTAATATAATTAGTTTAGTTATTATTTTCTTGTGTTTGTTTATCATGATTTCATATGAACCCATGATGGCGATAAGTTCTATTATGGGCTAATCGTGATCATGGGGTTGCAACGGATTTATTATGGAATTCTTTAGTTAATTGTTTAATACTTTAGTGAGTGATGATTGCTTGATATCTAGTATTGGTTGTGCGTATTCGTCTTATGTGCGTCGCGAACATATAAGATAGGGTGTTAATCTCTTGTGAAGCGACGGTGGATCTTGAGATTTAGAACTTGCCATGCTAGCATAGGTTCATGTACGTTGTGCATGATTAGTGGGTAACTCTAACAGTTTTATTTGCCCTATGTAATAAAAAAGAATAACTTGTGCTTAAATCGTTGTGTTGTCAATTTCTGTAGACATATGGGAACTCAACATAATTGATGACTATTCAACTTGTATCTTAATTGTGGATGCTTGGTAGAATGGTATTAGTACAATGAAAGTTGGCTTTTATCAGTTTCGTGTTATTCGATTAATATCATCACTGTCACATGCTAAAGGTAATAACAATGGCTATAGAAGGAAGTAATAATGAAGTTGTGATCTCATGAGTGTTTATTATTGATAAATTGAAGTGTTAGTTAAGTGGTTAATTAAGTAGTTAATTATAGTTAATATTTAATTAACAGTTTTAAGTGTTATTATCTTAACATTGAGAAGTAATCATACATTGGTGAGTGAGTTTAATTAGACAATAATTTAGTCTGAGTCTCTGAGGGAACGAACTAGAAAGTATTCTATATTACTTGCGAACGCGTATACTTGCGTGAATATTAGCGCGTGTTTTCGCCTTAACAAGTTTTTGGCGCCGCTGCCGGGGACTCGGCGTATTTGTTTAGTTTATGTACTTACCATCATTGGTCATTAGGTCTCAGTGATTAGGACGTAGTAGTTACTTATTTTTTTTCTTCTTTTTTTTCGGTTGTGTTTCAGGTACTTTAGCAAGCGTTTATGCAAACTCGTTCTCGTGCTCGCAAGAGGACTTTAGATACAGCTGAGGAGACAGACGAAGTTCTTGATATTCCGGAGAAGTTAGATTTTGAGGATTCGGATTCAGGAACTGAGCAGAAAGAACCAGTAAACATGGGAGATCGTATTGTTCAAGCTGATCCAGCTCTTATGGATTTTTCTCGGCCTAAAATTGATGACATTCAGTCAAGCATCCTTCATCCAGCTATTCAAGCTAACACCTTTGAAATCAAGCCGGGCACTATTCAGATGGTGCAAAATTCTGTTTCTTTTGGAGGAGCGGCAACTGAAGACCCCAACATGCACATAAGGAATTTTGTCGAGATCTGCAGCACTTTTAAGTATAATGGCGTGACTGATGAGGCTATCAAGTTGAGGCTTTTCCCATTCTCACTAAGGGACAAGGCTAAAGACTGGTTACATTCTGAACCAGCTGGGTCCATCACTACGTGGCAAGATCTTGCGCAAAAGTTTCTGGTGAAGTTTTATCCGATGGCAAAGACTGCTGCTATGAGGAGTGCTCTTACTCAGTTTGCGCAGCAACCTACGGAGTCTATGTGCGAGGCTTGGGAACGCTACAAGGAAATGTTGAGAAAATGTCCACATCATGGAATGCCGGATTGGATGGTGATCACTGGGTTCTATAATGGTTTGGGGGCTCAATCTCGGCCCATGCTCGATGCAGCAGCTGGAGGCGCCTTATGGGCTAAAAGCTATACTGAGGCGTATAATCTTATAGAGACGATGGCTGCAAATGAGCATCAAAACCCAACTCAGAGGATGACGTCAGGCAAGGTAGCAGGTATTCTGGAAGTTGATGCAGCCACCGCTATTGCAGCCCAGCTCCAAGCGCTATCAATGAAGGTTGATTCTTTGGCTACGTATGGAGTTAATCAAATAGCTATGGTTTGTGAGCTTTGTGCAGGTTCTCATGCTACGGATCAGTGTTCTCTTGTCAACGAATCTGTTCAGTATGTGAATAATTATCAGCGACAACAACAGCTTGTGCCAGCAACCTATCATCCTAACAACAGAAATCATCCAAATTTCAGCTGGGGGAATAATCAGAATGCTATTCAGCCACCATATCAGCAAGGAGTGAGTAAACAGTTTAACCCACCTGGATTCCAGCAACCTCAGCAGTATGCTATAAGGCAATCATATCCTCAACAAGGAAGTGCAGCTGCACCTACTAGTGCTGATTTTGAGGAACTTAAGCTGTTGTGCAAGAGTCAGGCGGTTTCTATCAAGACCTTGGAAAATCAAATCGGTCAATTAGCCAATGCAGTGCTCAATCGTCAACCTGGCACTCTTCCCAGTGACACGGAAGTACCAGGCAGGAAGGAAGCTAAAGAGCAAGTCAAGGCTATTACCTTAAGGTCTGGAAAAGTAGCTGATGCTGAAAAGGCAAAAGAATTAGAAGCTGAAATTAGAGGTGAAGAATCTAAGCAAAAGGAGAAAGCGGCGGAACCAAGGAAGACTACTGTTGAACACACTCTGCCTGAGGCTAATACAGGGGAGAAATAGCTCTATCCTCCACCACCTTTTCCTAAGAGATTGCAGCAACAAAAGCTGGATAGACAGTTCGGGAAGTTTCTGGAGGTGTTCAAGAAACTTCACATCAATATACCTTTCGCTGAAGCTCTTGAACAAATGCCTAGTTATGCGAAGTTTATGAAGACTATTCTTTCAAGGAAGGTGAAACTGGATGACCTTGAAACCGTTGCTCTCACGGAAGAATGCAGCGCTGTTCTGCAACAAAAGTTACCACCAAAACTGAAAGATCCAGGAAGCTTCACCATTCCTTGCACAATTGGCAATCTGACGTTTGACAAGTGCCTTTGTGATTTGGGAGCAAGCATTAATCTGATGCCGTTGTCGATCTTTAAAAAACTGGATCTGCCTGATCCAAAACCCACATACATGTCACTACAATTGGCTGACCGTTCCATTACTTACCCAAGGGGCATAGTTGAGGATGTGCTCGTCAAGGTGGATAAGCTCTTCTTTCCTGCAGATTTTGTTATTCTGGATTTTGAGGAAGATAAGAATATTCCCATAATCTTGGGAAGGCCTTTCTTGGCTACTGGCCGTACCTTGATAGATGTGCAAAAAGGGGAACTTACTATGCGGGTCCAAGATCAGGATGTGACCTTCAATGTATTCAAGGCAATAAAATTCCCTACAGAAGATGAGGAGTGCTTAAAAGTGGATGTGATTGATTCTGCGGTTACTTCGGAACTCGATCACATGCTAATGTCTGATGCATTGGAAAAGGCCTTAGTGGGGGATTTTGACAGCGATGATGAAGATAGCAACGAGCAATTACAATATCTGAACGCTTCTCCCTGGAAGCGAAAGCTGGACATACCATTTGAATCTCTTGGTACTTCTGACCTCAAGAACGCAGAAGGGAAGCTCAAACCATCAATACAGGAAGCACCTACCTTGGAGCTCAAGCCATTACCTGAACACTTGAGGTATGCTTTTTTAGGTGATTCATCTACGTTACCTGTTATTATTTCATCTGACCTTTCAGGTAGTGAGGAAGACAAGCTCTTAAGGATTTTGAGAGAATTCAAATCGGCTATAGGATGGACCATAGCAGACATCAAGGGGATAAGTCCTTCATATTGTATGCATAAAATTCTGCTAGAGGAAGGTAGTAAGCCAACTGTGGAACAACAGCGAAGACTGAATCCCATCATGAAGGAGGTGGTGAAGAAAGAAATTCTAAAATGGCTAGATGCAGGAATCATTTATCCTATTTCTGATAGCTCATGGATGAGCCCCGTACAATGTGTACCTAAGAAGGGAGGTATCACTGTGGTCGCAAATGAAAAGAATGAGCTCATCCCTACTCGAACAGTTACAGGATGGAGAGTATGCATGGATTATAGAAAATTGAACAAAGCCACAAGGAAGGATCACTTCCCCCTTCCATTTATTGATCAGATGCTTGACAGATTGGCGGGTCATGAGTATTTTTGTCTTCTGGATGGTTATTCCGGGTATAATCAGATTTGTATTGCACCAGAGGATCAGGAAAAGACTACCTTCACTTGTCCATTTGGCACGTTTGCTTTTCGCAGAGTTTCGTTTGGGTTATGTGGCGCCCCGGCCACCTTTCAGAGATGTATGATGGCTATATTCTCTGACATGATTGGAAATAACGTCGAAGTGTTCATGGATGACTTCTCCGTCTTTGGACACTCATATGATGAATGTTTGAATAATCTGCGCGCCGTACTCAAAAGATGCGTGGAAACTAATTTGGTGCTTAATTGGGAGAAATGTCACTTTATGGTGCGTGAAGGCATTATCTTTGGGCATAAGGTCTCTAGCAAGGGTCTGGAGGTGGACAAGGCCAAGGTGGGAGTCATTGAAAATCTTCCCCCACATAATTCTGTGAAAGGAATCCGTAGTTTTCTTGGTCATGCGGGTTTTTATCGGCGATTCATCAAGGACTTTTCAAAGATATCTAAGCCGTTGTGCAATTTGCTTGAGAAAGATGTGCCGTTCAAATTTGATAATGAATGTTTGGCAGCATTCGAGACTCTCAAGAAGAGTTTGATCACGACACCAGTCATTACAGCACCAGATTGGACAGAACCATTTGAGATGATGTGTGATGCGAGTGATTATGCGGTAGGTGCAGTTCTGGGACAGCGCAAGAAAAATCTCTTCCATGTGGTCTACTATGCGAGTAAGACTTTAAATGGTGCCCAATTGAACTACACCACTACTGAGAAGGAGCTTTTGGCTATAGTCTTTGGCTTTGAGAAATTTCGATCTTATCTGCTTGGTACGAAAGTAACAGTATTCACTGATCATGCAGCTATTCGCTATCTGGTTTCTAAGAAGGATTCGAAGCCAAGACTCATTCGTTGGGTGCTTTTACTTCAGGAATTTGAGTTAGAGATCAAAGATAGAAAAGGTACTGAGAATCAAGTAGCTGACCATCTCTCCAGGTTGGAGAATCCCGATTCTACTTCATAAGATAGGACGTTAATCAATGAATCTTTTCCGGATGAGCAGTTGTTTGCAATTCAGGAGGAAGAACCATGGTTTGCAGATATTGTAAACTATCTCGTCAGCAATATAATGCTTCCTAATTTGACATCCGCTCAAAAGAAGAAGTTTCTGCATGAGGTGAAGTGGTATATGTGGGATGAACCATATTTGTTTAGACAGGGAGCTGACCAGATCATCAGGAGATGTATCCCGTTCTGTGAGACGGAGGGGATATTACGAGACTGCCATTCCACGGTTTATGGTGGACACTATGGCGGTGAGAAGACGGCAGCTCGTATTCTGCAAGCAGGTTTTTTCTGGCCTACTTTGTTCAAGGATGCTCATCAGTTTGTTTTAAGGTGTGATCGTTGCCAAAGAGTGGGAAATTTGTCAAGGAAGGATGAAATGCCATTAAATGTGATGCTTGAAGTCGAGGTCTTTGATGTATGGGGAATCGATTTTATGGGGCCTTTTATCTCGTCTTGCAATAATCAGTACATCTTGCTGGCAGTCGATTATGTCTCAAAATAGGTCGAAGTTAAAGCTTTACCGACAAATGATGCAAAGGCAGTGCTAAATTTTCTTTATAAGCAAATTTTCACAAGGTTTGGAACACCTCGGGTAATCATAAGTGATGAAGGATCGCATTTTTGCAACCGTAAGTTCACTTTTATGATGCAGCGTTATAATGTGAATCATCGAGTAGCTACTGCCTATCATCCGCAAACAAATGGTCAAGCGGAAGTGTCTAACAGAGAGATAAAGCGCATTCTAGAGAAGGTTGTTTGTCCGTCAAGGAAGGATTGGTCTTTAAAGCTCGATGAAGCTGTTTGGGCTTACAGAACAGCATACAAAACTCCACTTGGGATGTCACCGTTTCAGTTGGTGTACGGAAAGGGATGTCATCTACCTGCGGAGCTTGAGCATAAGGCCTACTGGGCATTGAAGAAGTTGAACCTGGATTTAGATGCAGCTGGTAAGAAAAGAATGCTTTAGCTTAATGAACTGGATGAATTTCGACTTCAAGCGTACGAAAATAACAAAATGTATAAGGAAAAGGTGAAGAGGTGGCACGATAGGAAGCTACATCCTAAGTTATTTGTGCCAGGGTAACAAGTTCTTTTATTCAACTCTCGGCTCCGACTTTTTCCTAGGAAGTTGAAATCAAAGTGGTCTGGACCTTTTATTATCAAAACTGTGTTTCCACATGGAGCGGTGGAAATTTTTGAGAATGATCCGGACCAAGCATTCAAGGTTAACGGTCAGCGGTTGAAGCACTACTATGGGGACATGGCAAACCGAGAAGTGGTTAGCGCCATTTTGTTGACTACTTGAGCAGGGTACGAAACGTCAAGCTAATGACAAAAAAGAAGCGCTGCGTGGGAGGCAACCCATGAATTATTGTTACAGGAACCCTTAGAAGTTAATAACCTATCCAAAAACACAAAAAAATCAGAAAACAGGGGCTGAAAATTTTTTTTTCCAGTGACCCCCTGCGCGCCCGCGCAGCTATGCTGAGCGGCCACGCAGCAAGCTGAGCGCCCGCGCAGCTTTGCTGAGCGCCCGCGCAGCTTTGCTGAGCGGTCGCGCAGGGGTCGAGTACCAGAAATTTTTTTACAGTTCAGAAAAAAAAAAACACAAAAACAGTTTTAGCCCATAAACCCACGATTTGTTCCCACTACCCCATCATTTTATCCCTTAATTCCCAAACCCTAATCTAATCCACACCATATATATACATACACCTATCCTACATATCTCCCACAAAACTTCCTACACTTAAACCCTCTCACAAACATCAAATATCAGTTCTTAAACGCTTTTTATCACGAATCAATGGCACCCAAGAGAGCACGCACTATTGACAGCAGCAGCACAGTTCCTACTGCTGATTCATCGAGGGGTACTGCTGCAAGGCCTCGGTTAACTGACAGAGCCGTGGAGGAGGAGTACACTAGGCTGTTGGGGAAGCCGATTCTGAAGGAGAGGGGGTTTTTGCCATCGGGGAGGGATGGTGAATTGCTACCCATGATTGCAGAAAAGGGGTGGATAGCTTTTTGTGAGTCACCTGAAGCGGTACCGATGAGCGTTGTTCGCGAGTTCTACGCGAACGCGAAGGCTGAAAAGAATGGGTTTTCTGTGGTCCGTGGGCTGACGGTTGATTATCATCCTGCGGCGATTCGCCGTGTGATTGGACAGCGAGAGAGGAAGCCCGAGGAGGAGAACTGGAATGAAAAGACTGCTGAGGATTTTGACTTGGATTTGATTTGTGCGACTCTCTGTCGACCGGGCACAGTTTGGACCTGCAGTACAGGCAATAATGAGTATCGTCACTTTCCGGCGATCGCCATGAACAGGTATGCCCGTGCATGGAATGCATTTATTTGTGCTAATATATTGCCTTCTTCGCATGCACACGAGGTCACAGTTGAGCGAGCACAGTTGTTGTGGGGAATTCTGAATGAGGAATACTATGTGGACCTTGGTGAGTTTATCTACCAAGGAATTCTGAAGTTTTTGAGGGGAGCGAAGCATATGAACATCCCTTATGCATCCACGGTTACGAAGCTATGCCGAGCAGTGGGAGTGAACTGGCCTGCTCATGAGCAGTTGCAGTTGCCAGCAGCTCCAATTGATTCTGGCACTCTGAATGGGATGCGGGAGTGGACCGGTGGTGAGCCTGAGGAGCATGGGCTGGGTTATCGTCTTCCAGGAGGGCGTCCAGCATGAGGTGCTACTATGGCCAGGCCAGGGCGTGATGAGGCTGGTTCTTCGAGAGCTCAGGAGGGTGCTGGGATGGTTGATGCCCAGTATAGGAGGCTTTCACGGCGGATGGATGCCATGTATGAGACGCAGAGCAGGTTTGCTCAGGAGCTCACCCTTGCGTTATGGACTGCTTTTTGAGGCCTTGGAGCTGATATCCAGTGGCCAGTTTTTGGTGAGGACTCTGCATACCCGCCGCCTGATACTCCACCCACTGAGGGTGATGATGATGATGACTCCGAGTAGGTATACCCTGTGTTCCTTTCTACTACTTTCACTGAGGACAGTAAAGATTTTTAGTTTGGGGGTGGTAGTTAAGGAATATTGTGTGTGTGTCATTTAGTTGCATATTCATGATAGTTTAGTTCATATAGTTGCATAATTTATGCCATATAGTTTTTTTTATGAATGTCATGTAGCTCATGCATTTACCATGATCCCTTTTGCAATGATTTATCGACTGAATTGTGATATTGATGCGAGTGTAGTGATAGCATTAAAGTGATATTAAGTTGTGTAGGTTGATATGCATGCTAGAAACAATTGTAAGTCCACTAAGTCTTAGAGAATGCGTAAGGGCTAGATTGTTGTTATGATTTGGTTGTTTTTAAGGTCAATCTACTTATTATGCTTAGAATTCGATTATAGGTTCTTAGTGATAAAGGCATGAAAAAGAAAAAATTTTGGAGAAAAAAATATGGAAGTTTTTGCTAGTTGTGGCTAGGCGTCAAATGGCTAGTAGTCGGCTCGCATATGTTGCGAGTAGTCTAGGGTTGAGCAAGATTGAGCGAAACGCACTTGCTCAGAAGTTAAAAAAAAAAAAATTTGCATAATTGATCAAGAGTGGGCTCTTTGGTATTCGAGTTATTAAGTTCTTAGGGGACTTTGTGCCTAGTGACCTAAGGCTTTTAGAGTCTGGGATCTGCTAACCTAACGCTCGTTACATGGATACCATTGTATAAGTCTTTTGTGGACCTCACTCATTGCACGGTCAAATAAGCATTTGAGTTGTAAATAAAAAGCACGATTCCGTAGTAAGCTCCAGAGTTCTTGTAGTGTTGAATATCACTTTGTGCCTAGAATTTTTTTATTCTTTGTATAATCGTAGGATTGCCTTGAGGATAGTCTAGTCATAGTAATTGGTCTAGTTCCGAAGCATATCTGTTAAGCATTTGCACACACCATATTTCTGGCTGTATGTCCGTTTGCATGAGTTTATTGATCTTTAGTTGTCTAACTGCATTCGTTGAGATGTGGCAATTTGGTTGATTAATTGTAGTAAGGGGGATCGCTGCATTTTCATATAGATTGCATTCATACATATTTTTATTTGTTTTTGAGTCTGTGACGCTTGAGGGCAAACATCGATTTAAGTTTGGGGGTGTGATAAGTGGCATTTTATACCACTTAGAACGTCTTAAAATGGCTTAAATTGGTGTCTTGAAATCAAGTATTTTGTGTATTTGATGCGTTTTTCTAGTGTTTATGCATTTCAGGGTATTAGTTGCATTTCGGGGGAGGAATCATCAAGAATAAGCCTTGGCATGTGTTCACCATTGCGAGAGGAAAGGAACGGGCAGATTACGGCGAAGAAACGGAGCAAACTTGGATTTTTTCCAGTAGAGGTCTGCGCGCCCGCGCAGCGCAGTAACCTGCGCGCTGAGCGGGCGCGCAGGGTCGGGAATTTTGCTGAATTATTTTAGACTTCTACTTCTGTTTGGCTTCCAACTTCTATGTAATCTGAGTTTTATGGGACTATTATATAAGTAGATTTGAGACGTTTTCGCAGGGGGGATTGGAAAAAAAGAAGATTATGTTTTACGCAAGAAGCGAAGGAGATAAGGAAGAAGACCGATTTAGCACACCGCAATGAAGAGGAAGCATATTTTCTTGTGATTCTTGTTTCGTTGTAACGTTGGATGCTAGTTTTCTTGCTTTAACTTATTTACTCTTGTGACGTACTCTATTTTAATATAATTAGTTTAGTTATTATTTTCTTGTGTTTGTTTATCATGATTTCATATGAACCCATGATGGCGATAAGTTCTATTATGGGCTAATCGTGATCATGGGGTTGCAACGGATTTATTATGGAATTCTTTAGTTAATTGTTTAATACTTTAGTGAGTGATGATTGCTTGATATCTAGTATTGGTTGTGCGTATTCGTCTTATGTGCGTCGCGAACATATAAGATAGGGTGTTAATCTCTTGTGAAGCGACGGTGGATCTTGAGATTTAGAACTTGCCATGCTAGCATAGGTTCATGTACGTTGTGCATGATTAGTGGGTAACTCTAACAGTTTTATTTGCCCTATGTAATAAAAAAGAATAACTTGTGCTTAAATCGTTGTGTTGTCAATTTCTGTAGACATATGGGAACTCAACATAATTGATGACTATTCAACTTCTATCTTAATTGTGGATGCTTGGTAGAATGGTATTAGTACAATGAAAGTTGGCTTTTATTAGTTTCGTGTTATTCGATTAATATCATCACTGTCACATGCTAAAGGTAATAACAATGGCTATAGAAGGAAGTAATAATGAAGTTGTGATCTCATGAGTGTTTATTATTAATAAATTGAAGTGTTAGTTAAGTGGTTAATTAAGTAGTTAATTATAGTTAATATTTAATCAACAGTTTTAAGTGTTATTATCTTAACATTGAGAAGTAATCATACATTGGTGAGTGAGTTTAATTAGACAATAATTTAGTCTGAGTCTCTGAGGGAACGAACTAGAAAGTATTCTATATTACTTGCGAACGCGTATACTTGCGTGAATATTAGCGCGTGTTTTCGCCCTAACAACAGATTCTTTGGATGAAGAATCAGCTACTAGACTATGGGTTAGAATTTTCTAAAATACCTATTTATTATGATAATCAAAGTGCTATTGCTATGACAGGTAATCCAGTTCAACACTCAATGACAAAGCACATCAGCATTAGGTACCATTTCATAAGGTAACATGTGATGGAAGGTATAGTGAAAATGCATTTTGTTCCAACAGATCAACAACTAGCAGATATCTTCACAAAACCATTATGTGAAGCTACTTTTACAAGACTAGTAAATGAACTTGTAATGGTTTCAGGTTCTTTTTCTAAATCTGCTTAGTTTTTATTCTCATGCATCAAACTTTATGATCAGTGTTTATGGATTGTCTTATCTTCATGTAATCTGTGCTTAAATTGAAATACATTAAATGCTGATTGTTATCTGATGTGGATCTATATACTCTGATAGTGATTTGAATGTTCTGTGACTATTCAATCTAATGAGGATTACTGTGCTAGATGCTAACCTAGTAGTCTTTAAAATACTAGAAATCCCATGTTTGAATTAGTTGTTTATGTGGAAACTCATTAACACAAGCAAATTCTGATTTTGAGCTTAGTCAAATTTACTTTGTGTATCTTATTACTAAGTCACAAACTAGATTCTTGCTTCTTATTTGTCAAATTCTGATGTCAGTAAATCTTAATGATGAACTAAATACTGATAAGCCTCACTTATCTGAAGAAAAGAAAATTAAAGTCAGGTACTCCTTTGAGATCTAGAGTAAAAATGTGGAAGGGAAGATCTAAGTGCATTGCTGGTATTAAGTAATATGCATTAGAAAAGCAAATAAATTTTTCTTGGTGACTTTTCACATTCTCTGATTACTGGAGAAATACTCTGATAATAGCATAAATTCTGATAGCAGTTGTGACTCATTTACACTGAGAAGCCACTGTGAAAAAGAATTCTAAAAGATACATAAAATATGCACAAACAGTTGAGGTGGACTCATGCACAAATTTATCCTATAGTAGACTTCATTATTAATGACAAATTTTAAGCACTTCTCTTAGTTATGCCTTATTTCTAAGATGTACTAAAGTTTATCAGACTTTAATCTTTATCTGATATTTTGCTAATGCACAGACTATCATTCCATATGAATGATGAAAATTACTGTGGTGATTAAGTTGTTTTTGACAAATAGTTAAGTGTCACTTGCATAAATTCTGAGGACAAGTTCTGATGGAAGTTCTGATGATTAAACTCTGAAGAAGCAAATCAGTATTTGTATGAAGAATCACATATACAAACATTCACTTTTTGAGTACAGAAGCCATGATCTGATGACCGTTAAAATCTGATAATAGTCAAGTTCTGATATTAAATCCTGATGGAATCTTTGATGCTTACGTGGCATTATTCTCTACTTGACTTATTTGTGGTAAATACTGAAACGGTCATATTTAATCAGAATATATTTAGGTGAGATAAAAACAGCCATAATCATTTGGGTTAGTGGTAAACGTGTTTGTCTTGAAAAACTACATGTGCACTTTAATTATTGTTTATTTCTCGTGCCCACTAACACTGCTTTAACTATTTACTGGCTGACAAGTGTCAATTTTACTTCTAAAAAGGACTGTTGAGTGGAGAGAGTACAAATATGGGAGTTAAAAGATTTTCTAATCTTTTACCTACTTTTCAATTCTTAATCTCTCTTATTCTCTCTCTCTCTCTCTAATATTCTCTGAAGCTTTTTCATACAGGACTTTTATCAAACACCTTGTGCACAATATATTTTCTCACTTATTTCTTACAGAAATGGCACCAAAAGATATTATTTTCAATGGAGCGAAGTTTGTCCCCAACAATTACTTGGCTATTCTTAGCAAGAGTGAAGCCCCATCAGATCTTCATTTCGTTCAGGACTTTCTCGCTAACTCTGAGATAGGTTATGCACTGACTCAACCAGACACAATCTCAGGAACTCAAGTGCTATTCTGTAGGTCAGGCGTATATGATGATGGTGGTGCCAATGGGTCCCCAAGTATTGTCTTTACTATAGGGGAGGATGCCCATGTGGTGACTTTAGCCACAGTTCGACAAGCACTCCATCTACCAGAAAACTGCACATACTCAACAATTGAAGAGCCAGTTCTTCAATAGCTAATGGCCAATCTGGGCTATGAGAAGACTCTGGCGAAGTTGTGATAGTTGAAGAGACCTCACATAAGGAGGGAATGGAGTTTCTTCTTCGACTGCATCACCAGGACTTTTGCAAATAAGTGTTCAAATTTTGATGCAATCCCAATTCTCAGTCAACAAATCGGGTATGCTCTCATAAATCAAACTCATTTTGATTATGCAAATGTTGTTTTAGGCTTTATTAGGGATAGGATGACAGAAGATAGAAACACTGTATATTTTGCTAGATTATGTCAGCTTATTTATAGTTCTTATTTTTCTAATGCACCACAATTAGCAAGTGAGTTAATTGATCCATTTAAGCTTGCTAAGAGAGTTTTTACTGACTTATTATCTGCTGATAATAAGAAAACTGTTTTAAGACCCCTCCAAATTCCACAATCTGTCAAACAGTTTTTGGTAAACTCTGACCCATCCACATACACTACTCTATATCCTGATATCGAACCATCCCAACCTCCATCAGAACCTCCAACCACTACACAACCAACCACTTCTCAACCACAACCTCAACCTACCATCAGGACATATTTCAAACCAACACAGTCATCTCAATCTCAACCATCAGCACATATAATCAGACCTTCATCTTCCAAACCTAAGAGGACAAAGTCTGTTCCTTTACCTCCACAAAAGAGAAGGAAAATGATTTTCAGGGATGAATCTGATAGTGAAGAAGAAGCACAGGTTCATGTATTAGAACCTGTGACAGTTGAAGCTGAGAATGTTACTTCTCAGAAAGAAACTACAACTCAAGATTCTGATTCCTTGAAAAGAAAGAGAATTGTAAGTTCTGATGCTGCTACAGCAAATCCTTCATTGGCAAGGAGATTGAAGAAAATGAGGGCAAAGAGGTATAATGCTAAGTTTGCATTAGAAGATACTGAAAAAGCTTAGGAAGGATAACATGAATCTCTGATCTCAAAAGAGCCAATTATCATTGAATCCCTGCCACCTCCAGCTAAAGACAAAGACACTGTTCAGGATACAGTGGTTACACCTCCTGGTTCTCCTCTTCATGAAGATGTTACAGTTGAAGGTTCAGGCTTAAGTCCTGAAATTGACATCAACAGGATGCACATTCCTCATATTCTGTATTTGGAAGCTCCTACAGTAGCTCAGCAATCTCCAACGCATTCTCCAATCTTAAATACTGATGCTGAGATACCATCTACACCAATTCTGGATCAAGAACCTGAAGATCAGAATTTAGATGAAAATAAAGCAGAAATTCCTATAGCCTCACACACTGTTGTGTTATTGTAGGATAATGAGTCTTCATCAAGCTCTGGAGACAGTGTCTTAGTACATTCTCTAGCTCCTGTACTTGAAAAGGAAGCATTGGTCAAGAAATTTGTTTAACAGGATGCTCCTGTACCTTGGGATGAAACTCATAGAGGAGTAGAGTGGACCAAGAAGTGGAACGAAATTGATTTCATTCCACGTTCCAAAGTCCTGACAGACCATATTTGGTAAAGCTGATGAGTTGCTCACAAATGCTGATTTCAAGACACAACTCAAAATTACAGCTCTGTCTACCAAGAACCTTCAAGGTCTACACTATGCTACTCAAGAAAAAGGTTGATAAGCTTCTTGAAAAAGCTGAAAAGCTAGATATGGAGACCAAGCTTGATAAAAAGAGGTTTATAAGACCTATTTCTGAAAAGGTAGAAGCAATTGAGAAAACTCAAGAGAAGCAACAGACCCAAATCTCTGAGGTTCTGGCTAATCAAGCTTCTCAACAGGCTCAATTGAATGATATTCAATCTTCAGTGGAACTTCTTCTCTCACTCCTACTATCAGATGATGCCAAAAAGGGGGAGAAGATAGTTAAGTCCAAATGCTCAAATGATCAATTACTGAAGAAGAAAGATGATAAAGCTGATGACTAGGGAAACCCTAGCAAGGGTAGAGGTCAAGCTCAAGGAAAAGAGCAGAGCATCAAGGTTTCTTGAAGGAAACTAATTACTGATGTAAGCAAATCTTCTACTCAAAAGAAGACAAGTTCTGAAGCTACTCAAACTCAAAATATAATAGCAAGTACTGAAACTCAAAATCTGATATCAAGTTATGATGATCAAAGTCTGACAAAGCCTAATGTTCAGAGACAAGGTGGAAGTCAAGATTTTCAAAAGTTCATGCTAAACTCTGAAGCTCAAGGGAAAGCAGACTACTGTCTACTACAAGGAACCCAAGATTCAGACACTTGATGAGGAAATTGCTAGAAGATTATTTTTGAAGCATAATCCAGGAATGGATTTAGAAAATCTCAGGGAGGAAGAAGCTAGATTTAAAGCTGAAAAGAAAAATCTAAAGCCAAAAGCTTCTGTTGCAAAGAAACCTCCGAGGCCTAAGGAAAAAGGCATTGTGATCAAGGAGAAGTCACAAACTAAGGCATCAAAGCCCAAAATAAGATCACAGATTGAGATTGATCCCAAAGACAAAGGAAAGGGAAAAGTTGATGAACCAATCAAGCCATAGGAGATGAAAATTCCTCAAATTCTGATAAAACCTGTGTGCAAAATGGTTCAAGTTACTGATGATATTCTTGCTAAAGATGCAAATGTTTAAACTCTGAAAAGAAAGAAGGTTTTTGAAGAATCAAAGACAACCTCTGACAAAGTTCAAGTTGTTCAGAGTGAAGAACTGCAAGCTACAACAGAAACAACAAGTTCTGATAAGGTCATCAAGTCAACCTCTGACAGTGCTCAATTTGATTTATATAAAATGGAAGTAGCTGATAAAAAGAAACTTATGTGGAAAAATGTCAAACCATCAGATCCAAAGAAAAGCAAATTACTGTCTACCTTCATGACTATTGGGTTAAATGCTAGAGAACCCAGAGACAGGGCTGGACTAGGTTCTGATGAAGCTAAGATCATGACAGGACATGAAGTTGTTACTAGAGATCCATTTCTATTGACTGACAGACCTCTTGAAGATGTTACACAGAAACATCTTGATAAAGTTATATCTGTTCAAGTGGTACTGGATGCTCATAACAAGCATAATGTTAAGGAAAATCTGATTCTATTTCTTGAAGATGGAATGACATATCAAATGTCAGAATCAGATGTATTGAACAAATAATTGAAAGAACTTCAATTCTTTCATTACCTTTTAGAGGTAAACTCTGATATTACCAGGAGATGGTCAAATTTCATATTGAAGACCATCAGAGATAAAGCAAGAATTTCTGGTTCAAGAGTTACAGAATTCATTCCTAGTATTGTTGAAAATGATGGAAGTGAAATTCCAATGAAGAAGAATTCTGCTAAGCTTGAAGAGATACTGAAAGAGAAATGTCTATGCTACAATGAAGATTCTTCTCATCCGAGGGTAATAAGACTGAATGCTGGTTTAGAAAGAAACCATATCTCTGCTTTAAGGACTGCAATCTACCAGATTGGAAGTTAGAATGAAGAGATGAAGCAAGTCAAGACTACAATAGCTCAAGTCCTGAGGATTAAAGAAGAAAAGCTAATATCAAGCTTTGTCAAGAATCATCATGGATTCAGATTGACTTAGTGATACTGGTAAAAGCTACAAGGACTGTAAGTTGTAGTTAGTTATCTAGTTAAACTCTTATTTGCATTTGTACTTAAATGTTTTTGACATCATCAAATCTATTAACTTGTATATTTTGCTTAATTTATAAGTTGGGGGAGATTGTTAGATATATTTGAGATGTCATGTCTAATATGATTTGTGTTTAGTTTTCAGAACTTAACAACATGACAAATCAGGATTTACTGGAATCAGGACTTACTGAAATTCAGAACTTAATATCAGAACTTAAGGTCATATCAGAACTTAAGTGCGGGAGGACTTACAGTTAAGGAAGGAAGCTGATTTACAGTAGAAGATCGAGACTAAAACAAATGAAGATATGCATGGAAAGAGTTAGAAGACTGGAAGACTTGTAGAAGATATCTGATTGATATATTTTAGGAGACATAATTATATTCCATATCAATTAGAAGTTATCTTGTAACTGTGTACTATATAAACACAGACCTAGGTTTACACTATATTTGTTATCATTATCGAGAAGATTATACATTATAACCTAGCAGCTCTTAGTGATATTTGTTCATCACTGAGAGAGAACAGTTCTATCTTAACAGTGTTTATTATATTGAATATATCTGTTTACTGTTACTTGTGTTCAAAATTGATTTGATTGTATTAAACACTGTATTCAACCCCCTTCTACAGTATTGTGTGACCTAACAAAAGTCTCTCTAGATAGCGACCTATAATTAATACTGATAGAGTCACTTGACAATTTCATGTACAACAACATTGTCAACTGTGACACAGCTGAATAGATCTAGGAGAAAATAGAGATTTTGTGTGAAGGAACATTAGATGTTAGATCTAACCAAAGAAGAATACTTGTGTCTCAGTATAAGGGATTCATTGCAAAGCCCAAAGAAGGAATTACTGAAGTTTTTGAGAGGTTCAATAAATTAATAAATGACTTGCAGCTACATGATAAATATTATGAAGCTGAGGATGTTAACCTGAAGTTCCTGCCAGCTCTTCCTGACCATCTTGAACAAAAATATCAGCCATTAGATAAGGAATAGATTTAAGCAGAATGACACTGGAAGTTCTATATGGAATCTTAAAAATTTATGAACTTGAGATGCTGCAAAGAAAGTCATTAAAGGCAAACCATGGACATGTGGTTGATGGTTCCAGTGCCTTGGTTGTACATGACAGTGAAGAAAGTGAAAATGAGCAAGATAATCAAGTTCCAGTTATTCAAGCTATAGAACAAAAGAATAAAGGACTTCAGAAGCAAGTTGTTCTAGAACTGGAGGAAGATGAATACTACACCTTAAATGAGCTGATGAAATGGACCAATCCATGGCTTACTTGGCTAGGAAATTTTCCAACATAAGATTCAAGAAGCCAAGATTTTTTCAAGAACAAGGGACATTATTCCAACAACAATAATTGGAAACCAAAAGCTCAGTATAACTCAGCTAGAAAAGGTGGCTACAAAACTGGATCTGTCGACATATCATAGATAAGGTGCTTCAACTGTGATGAGTTGGGTCACTGTGCTATTGAGTGCAGGAAGCCCAAGAAGGTGAAAAGGGACAAGGCATATTTGGAGTTGGAGGCAAAGTATGAAGCTCTCTTAAAGAAACAGTCTGGAAAAGCTTATATTGCAGAAGGCAAAAGTTGGGATGATACTGATAATGATGATGAGGATGAAGAAGTTGGAAACTATGCACTAATGACTCTTGAGCATGGAGAATCATCCACTTCAAAATCAGAGGTACCAACTCTAACCACTATTGATTTAAATGCTAGTCAATATAAGGATACTTTTGAAAAAAATGAGTGTAGAGATGTTTCATATACACACAAGCATGGTGGCAGCTACTGAGAAAGTGAGTAGGCTGTCAAAGATAAATAAGGAGCTTGAGATTGGGAAACAAAATTTAGAACTGCAGCTTGTTGCGCTTGAAACTGTCAAACAGGAAAATGAATATTTAAAGAACAAGTTGAAGTGTGCTAGTGAAATAGAAGCTGTGTTGAGGGAAAAGATAGAAAAGAATGAAGTGAAGTTGAAGTCTTTCAGGAATGCTTCTCAATTAATTGGTCGGTACCATGAGAAGAACAAGCCATGTGCTAATATAGCCATTAGCCTCAAAACCCCAATTATGACATCCCTCCTCTCCCACTTCACACCTCAGAATGCACCGTTCCATTCTTATAGAGAGAAAGGCGCTTGACTATAATGCCTTGAAAAACAACAAGAAGAATGAAGGTGACAAGAGTGAAGCAACTGTAAATGAAAATATCCCAACTATCCTAAGAAAGGTTGATTCACCTTTGTTCAAGGCATGTGAAGTAAATTTCAGTGAAGAGGAGTTGGTCATCAAACAAGAACTTGCAGATGAAGATGAATAAATGAAAAATGAGGAAACCACTCCTGCTACTGAAGAAAGAAGAAGCCTATGGTTAACTAACTACCTAAGACACCTGTCAAGGAAGTCAAAACTTAGAATACAAGAAGAAAGAAAAAGAACAGGAATGGTAAGATAGGATTAAACAAAAGCAACAACTTTGCATTTTTTGCAGATGCCCCCAGAAAGCAATGTAAGAAATATGGCTCAACAAATTATCTAACTCACCTTTGCAAAAAGGATGTTGGCAAGCCAAAAGTGGGAGCCTGCAAGTATAGTGAGCAAATGCAGAAGACCCTTACTTCTTTTATGACAAATTTGACTGCATACCTTGTAACATTAAAGTGATGACAAGTTGTCATAAATTGAGAGTAGATTTGAAATATGTTAATTTTGAATCTACAGACAAAAAAAAAGGAAAACAATTTGTTCACACTGTTTCTTCTGAATCAACACATTCTAATTCTGCAAATTTTGTTAACAAGAAGAAAGTACCCAACACTGCTTGGGTAGCTAAACAAACTTAATCCTCTTTGTGTGCAGGGAAAAATGAAGAGAGTCATATAGATCATAGACAGTGGATGCTCAAGAAATATGACAGGTGATAAGGCCCTGCTATCACAGTTTGAGGAGATGGCTAGCCTGTTAGTGACTTTTGGAGACAACAGCAAAGGTTTCACAATGGGATATGTCAAGATAATTTATGAAAATGTTGTCATTGAAGATGTAGTACTGGTAGCTGGTTTAGAAGTGAATCTCCTAAGTTTCACTCAATTCACAGATAGAGGATTCAATGTTTCATTTGACAAAGGAGAATGCTTGATCATCAGCAAAAAGACTAGTGAAATTGCTCTGAAAGGAGTAAGAAAGGGAAGCCTGTTTGTTGCAGATTTACACTCAGTAAATAAGGAAAGAATCTGTTACTTCTACACCAAGGCATCTGTAGGGCAAAGCAAGTTATGGCACAAAAAGCTCTTTCACCTGAATTACGAGGCAATCAACACCCTGGTTAAAAATGAATTAGTGAGAGACATGCCAAATCTGGAGTTTGCTCAAAATGAAGTTTGTGAGGCTTAACAAAAAGGAAAAATGAAGAAGTCAAGTCACAAGAGTAAAACTGTGAATTCTATAAGTGCACCTTTGCAACTTATTCACATGGACTTATTTGGACCAGTAAATGTCTTATCAATTTCAAGGAAGAAATATGCATTTGGGATGGTGGATGACTACTCAAGGTACACATGGGTAGAATTTATGCATTCTAAGGATAAAACTCCACACATCATAATTAAACACATTAAGAAGATTGAGAAGCAGGCTGGAGATCTGAATTGTGTGAAGAGATTGAGGAGTGACAATGACACAGAATTCAGAAATGCAACTTTAACTGAATTTTGCAAAGACAATGGCATTGTTCAATAATTCTCAGCTGCTAGAACACCTCGGCAAAATGGGGTAATTGATAGAAATAATAGAACACTAGTAGAGGCTGCTAGAACAATACTACAAGATGTCAAACTGCCAACAAGTTTTTGAGAAGAAACTGTCAACACTGCATGCTATACTCAAAAAAGATATCTCATTAAAAAGAATCTTGGAAAATCACCCTACTCAATCTTATCTAAAAGAAAGCCTTCTGTTAAGCATCTTCATGTGTTTGGAAGCAAGTGCTACATTTTAAAAGACAGCTCTGAATATGTGGGAAAATTTGACTCTAAGGTTTTTGAAGCAATTTTTGTGGGATATTCATTGGTGAGAACTACCTACAAAGTCTATGTGCTTGAACAAAGGAAAATTATGGAAAGCACATATGTGACTTTTGATGATGACAAGTGTCCAGGCTTGAAATGCCCTGATGAAATATGAAGCTGAGACCCTTAAATTTGAAAATCTCAACATTGATAGTGATTCTGAAGATGAAGTTGAAGTCAACACAAGCAACATAACGGATGAAGATTCAACTAAACAAGTGAATCATGAGAATGGAAGCTCATTTCAAAGACCTGAATTTGATAGCACAAACTCAGGGGGAGAAAGAGGAGAAAGTTCTACAAGTCATGCCAATGGTGAAGAGGATGCAGAAAACTAAAGTCAACAAACTAATACCAGGATATGGGATAGGAGTCACATAAGAGAAACAATTATTGGTGATCCAAATGCTGGAGAGGGGACTAGAAGTGCAACTACTAATGAATGTCTACATGCATGCTTTCTTTCACAAGTTAAGCATAATAAAACTGAGGAAACCTTACTTAATCAAGATTGGATATCTACTATACAAGAAGAGCTAAATCAGTTGAAAGAAATAAAGTTTGGAAGTTGGTTCCTGCACCAAAGAACAGAAGTGTAATTGGAACAAAGTGGGTATTTAGGAATAAAATTGATGAAAACTGGATTATCACAAGAAACAAAGCAAGGTTGGTTACAAAAGGCTACTCACAGGAAGAAGGAATTGATTATGATATAACTTTTGCTCCAGTTGCAAGACTTAAAGCAATAAGAATCTTTCTTGTATTTGCTGAACATTCAAACTATAAAGTGTATCAAATGCATGTAAAGAGTGCATTCCTAAATGGTGAGTTAGAAGAAGAAGTTTATGTGCAACAACCACCTGGCTTTGAAGATCCTGAATTTCCAGATTTTGTCTACCAACTTCTGAAGGCTCTTTATGGACTAAAGAAAGTACCTAGAGCATGGTATAACACACTGTTAGAATTTTTGCTTAAACATGGCTTCACTAGAGGAACTATTGATCAGACTCTCTTCTACAATCAGCATGGTGGTGATATGATCCTAGTTCAGATCTATGTGGATGATATCATTTTTGGCTCTACTAATGAAAAGTTGTATCAAAGATTCTCAAAACACATGCAGAGTGAATATGAAATGAGTATGATGGGAGAGTTAAGTTACTTTCTTGGACTTCAAGTTAGTCAAAGAAGTGATAGAATCTTCATCAGCCAAACCAAGTATGTTAAGGATTTATTGAAGAAGTTTGGTATGGTTGATTGTTCACCTGCATCAACACCTATGTCTACAACTACAAAGTTGGATGAAGATAAGAAAGGAAAAAGTGTAGACATTGCAGGTTATAAAGGAATGATTGGATCTTTGCTGTATTTGACTGCTAGTAGACCATAAATTATGTTTGCAACACTTCTGTGTGCAAGATTTCAAGCAAATCCAAAAGAATCACATTTGATGGTTGTGAAGAGAATTTTTAGATACTTAAAGGGGACACCAAACTTGGAATTATGGTATCCTAAAGGAACAAGATTTGAAGTTGTTGGATACACAAATGCAGATTTTGCTGGATGCAAGGTTGACAGAAAGAGCACTAGTGGAAGCTGTCAATTTCTTGGACAAAGACTTGTATCCTGGTATAGCAAGAAACAATAATCTATGTCAACTTCCACAGCTGAGGCTGAATACATAGTTGTCAGAAGTAAGTGCTTTAGATTAGAAATCAGCTAATGGACTATGGCCTAGTGTTACACAAAATTCTAATTATGTGTGACAATAATAGTGCTATATCAATTGTGGCTAATCCAATTAATCATTCTAGAAGAAAGCACATTGATATAAGGTACCATTTTATTAAAGAACATGCTACAATTGGTACCATTGAGCTCATTTTTGTTCCAACGGAAAAACAGTTAGCAGAAATTTTTACTAAACCTTTGGATGAAGCAACCTTCACTAGACTTGTAGGTAAAATTGGAATGCTAAATTCTTCATCATAAAGTCAAGAACTCGGCTAATGTGTTGCAGCAGATTGATTTCTAATAAATCAAAATTTATTTGATTTAATTAGAAATTAACTGGAATATGAGTTACAAGTATTTCAGAAATCTTTGTATATTTATTTTTCAAAATTCAAAATTTAGCTTGGATTTTTTCAATTCTGAGAAAACTGTCTAAATGTTAATTTACATTTTCAATATGTGAAATCAGCATAAGACTGATTAAAAGAGAACAAAAGTATATAGAAAACTGAGTTCTCGATAAGTCTAATTGACTTCTCGACAAGTCATTTTGGGACTTCTCGAGTGAGTTCTCGATCAATCAGTTTTTTGACTTCTCGAAGGACTTCTCGACAAGCATTATTATGACTTCCCGATAAGTCATTCTAAAGATCTCGATAAGTGATAATTCACAGAGTTCTCTACAAGTATAAATTTTAGACTTATCAACAACTTGGAACTGAGATAATTTAATTTAATAAATTATTTTGGTAAAATACTTTTGATAAAACCATTCTGATTTTATTGTGATTTATTCAAATAAAAATTGGAAAAATTCAGTCCATTCAGGACAAACTGGGTATCTATTTCACATCTCGATAAGTCATTTTCTAGTTCTCGATAAGAGTCAGGAAAATGATATATCGATATATATCTATTCTCAAAATATGACTTCTCGATAAGTAAATTCCAAACATTTATCTTTGAGTTTTCGATAAGTCATTTACCTTTTACTATAAATACACGGACATCTCGACATACACCTCTTTACACCTTCGAGATCTGTAAGTGATCTAAATTCTCTAAATCCAAACCGTTTTCTCTCATTTCAAACTCTTTCTCTCTAATTTTTCTTACCCACACAAATTCAAACACTTCAAATGACATCAAACACAGTTACACCTTTTATCCCAAAGGAGGGCACCAACTATCTTGCATTTACATATGCAAACCATGCTCCTGACAGCTTCATGAGATTTATGAAGTTTCTTTCTGAAACGTACTTTGCAGGTGCTCTAACTGAAAATATAGTACTATACTTGGAAGTTCTTAGGGATTTATGGAACACAACTATGGTGAGCACAGTGGTGTATGAGAACCAAGCTATGTCCATGGTGGTTAACTGCTCCATTCAAGGCTAACATGTGGAGTTTTCTGAAAATGATGTGAATGTGGCCTTGGGGATTCTTACTGACAACTTGGTGGAGGTACCTACTCAAGAAGAATTGGCTGAATTCATGGACTTCATCAATTACAGTGAAAGGATCAACCTAGCCAGTTTGAACAAGAAGAATTTGAGGAAGGAATGGTCATTCCTGTTTGAATCCATTGCGAGAGCTTTCACATGCAGAAAGACAGGGTATGATAATATTTCAAGTGTAGTCCAGAAGTTGGTATTCTCCATGGCTCACAACAGACACATAAATGCGGGGATGCTGATTATGCAAGAACTTAGCACAAGGCTGACTATGCCTTTGTCTTTAAGAGGTAAGGAAATTTTCTTTCCTAGGTTTATAATGTCTACTTTAAACCATAAAGTTCAAGACATTTATTTACTTAATGGTATAGATATAACACAAATAGGAAATTGTAAATATGTGTCCAAAATTATATTTGGTCCACTTACTACATAGAACAAGGTAATTGTAAGTCTTAGAATCACTCCATTTATGTTGGAGAGATTCAGGACTTACCCGTACCCTATGCCTGACATGAGGTCTACAATCACAACTAGTATAGTACTGGCTCATGTACCTATGGAAGAATAAATACAGGAACACCAACAGGGGCTTTCCCAAACTGAAACCCCTCTTATTTTACCAATAGAAGCTAGGAAACCAACCACTTCATCCTCTCAAAAAGGTGAAGTGAGTAAAAAGAAGAGAAAGCAGGCAACCCTAACTATTATCAATGAGAGTGGTGAGGATCAAATACAAATAAAGTCCACCCTGGTCAAGAAACCAAAGAAGGCAAAGCAAACTGAGTTGACCACTCAATCCACCTCTGCATCCTCCCAAAAGGATATAGTTAAAAATAGGGAATCAAATAGACTCTAGGGGTATCCTCTCAATAGGGTGTCTCTATTGAAAAGAGCACTCTCCGTAGTGCACCCTGTAAAGAGTCTGCACCAACACTTGAACATATTCAAGTGTATGAAAGGAGAAATAAGGATGACACACACACAGAGCACATCTTTTGAAGCTCCCTCTTCTATTCAAGGGGAGCTGCCAACACTCAGTTCTGAAATCTCAAATCTTATATCTAAAATTTCTACTTCATACAATGAGACACTTGAATCTAATTCTCAAGTGTTTCTAAAATCAAGTGACATGGTTCAAGAAACTATGATCACCACCCAGGAACCACATTCAGTTGGTTAGAGGCTACACTCTGGGGTAGACCTTGATGACACCAACACAAACACAGGAGTTTCATCAGTTTTTACTGAAGACCCTATGGTAGTCACTTAAGCACCTTCATGTGCTAAACAATCTTCATAAATTGATAGGTTTGAGGGTAGTACTCCCGAGGGGGAGCTATCTAAATCCTCTCAAATTCAGTTGGATGCCCTCATGTAGGGACAACTCCTTTCAAAATTCTAGCTGAAATTGCCTTAACAATTGAAGCTAGGAGTCCAATTGCCAATGAACCTGTTATAGAGGAGGCAAGTAAAGCACATTCAAGTGCTAGCTCTCTGCAAGAAGAGCAAGGGTTTGAGGCCATGGTACATGACAGTAACCTGGTCAAATCCCCTCCAATTCAATTGGAGGTTCCCACAAGTGGTGAACAACACACTGTCATAACCACAGTTCCTACTGTGAGTCAAACTGTGGCATCTATCACAGGTAATGTTACTGAACCTCACCCATCTACCTCAACTCAAACAAACATACCTTCTACATCAAACCCTTTCCAACAACCATCACACCTTATCTCTCAATGCTTCAAGATGCCCAAGCTCAACCCATTACAATGTATGACCTCTTGGTTGATCAACTTTCTGGCTTTGCCAACATCACACAACAGCTTCTTACCACAGACATATCCAATCAGGACTATCAAGCAATCTTGTTATCTTATAAAACAAATGTTGAAGAGCATCAACAAAAGATTGTGAATGAAGATGAGCAGGATGGAAATGTGGATGCTTGGTTAGATAAGGACTTTAGCTTGAGCATGGATGAAGTCTTGGAAAGATTTAGAGAAGAATATATCATGATATTGGGAAACAATGTCAAGGCACTCAGTCCACATAAAGTCTATGATGCTGTGATAAAAGTCTATAAAGCACAACTCAAAGATTTTCATCTCATGAGTAAAGCTCTACAACAGACTCTGGACAACCATCAAGACAGAATAAGAAGAATGGTCAGGGAGAAACTGGATGAACTTGTGCCAACTCAAGTTGACATCAAAAACAAGTTTCAAAAATTTGCTAATCAAATGGCACGGTTTGATATGACTAGTATGGAGCAAAGGATCAAAAATCTCAAACAATCATTTATCGCTCTGCATGAAGTTGTCCAAAATAACATCACAAGTACCAATGACACAACTACATCACAAGCTACTGACAGTTCTAAGAGTATCTCTAGACAACAACTACATCACCTACAAGAGAGATTTGACCAACAACATTAATTTCTTAAGAGTCGTAATAGTAAAGGTTGACAAATTTTTGGAGAAGAGGATAGTAGCCAATGTCAATGAATGTGGCTTGGACAGATGTCTGCAGGTGTCTCTGTCAAATTTTCAAAGTATGAGAGCATCTGAGCTAGATGTAATAATAGACAGAGTTAATCCAGTAATTCTAGAGGACACCCAATTGCTCAAAAAACTCAAGAAAGCTTAGATGGCTACTTTTCCTGAAGCCTATCTACATCCAATAAAGGGGGTGGCCTACATCTGTCCACAAACTAAACAGTGCAGATAATTAACAATGCCCAAAAACTGTGTAAGGGGAAATATAAGATTAATAATGACATTAGAGACTGATCTAAAGAGAAAGAGCTTCAAAATAGATGAAGATAAGGAGATGATTAGGATGCCAGGGGGATATGTACAGAATGCTGAGACCATGTTGCCAACTACACAGTTCAATACAACAGATGACAAGAATGATGATGAGCAGAAGAAAGATGATCAAAAACCTTCAGGCTCAAATCCAAGTCAATCTACTAAGGAAACTGGCAGTAAAGTAGAAGACGGGAAAAGAGATGACAAGAAGAGAGGAGATGAAAGGAGGAGAAAGAAGAGGGAAGATGGTGAAGGCACCAAAAAAAATGTCCTACCAATCCAAGTCCAACAAACTCAAACCTCTAAGCCTGCAAACTCAAGCACTCAACTACCTTTAATCTCTAAGCCTAAACTTTTGTACAAACCAACCGCAAACACCTTACTAAAAATATCAATCACTTCTAGCCAAACCACCCTAAAGAAAATCTCAAACCTACCTTCATTTAAGCCACCAATCAAAAGTCATTACAAGCCTGCTGGGAGAAAGCCAAAGAAGATGCAAGTTGAAGAGAGGGCTATATGGAATTGCTTTGATCAAACTGATTTTCTACCATTAAATTGGTGCATCAAGATGATGACTCCTTTCAACAATTAGTTGAACAAATAGTCAAAGTTTGGGTTGTATCATTGAGAGAAGTTATAATCTACTATCAAGATGGCTCTTTCACTCTACTTGGCAGGGATTTAATGGATACATTTTCAACCATAGAAATTAAGAGGGTGATCAGCTTAATGAAGGTTAAGGACACAGGTACAAGGGCATAGAGGGTTGTGATGTGTGTATGGTTAATAGTAAGAGAAGAAAGAAGAGCAAAAGAAAAAGCTGAAAGAGAGGAAAGGGAAAGGAAATATGCAAAAGAGATAGAAATGTTTGAGCAAATATCAAATGAACTCAAGGCAAAGGGGCTGAGCAGAATATCTAAGGATGGACATTTTCTAAACATACAAGCTGGTAGATTCTCAAGATTCAGAGTAAATTACTTGAATAGTTATTCATTGGATGATTGGCTCAAGCTTGTCAAAAGCTCTAAGAGGGCAGAAATCATAGAAGAACTTCAAGTTCTTGTAAATCTAAAGGACCTCATTAGAAAAGAATCAGGCCATGAGAAGTTTGTGTGATGAATGTACTTATTGAACTCATCTAATCACTTTATATATAAAAGTTGTATTTATTAATCTGTCAATTTGTATGTTTTTTCATTGTAACTTGGGGTTAGTCTTGTTACCAGGCATGAATTTGTGATAAGCAATCTTCTCACAAATTGGGGGAGATTGTTGTCCAAGACATGCATGTACTATAATAAGACTAAGTCACATTGACAACCCTAAGATTTAGTTGTATGATAGTCTAAATATGTATTATATATTGTATTACTTGAGTCTATAAAAATGTTAAAGATTACACTGGAGTATTTTTCTGTGAACAGTCTCAAGCCTAAGAATAAACTCTGGAAGAAGATCAACAAGATCATGCCTTAGAGAAAAATAAAGAAGCTTGGAGTTGAATAAATCAATTTTAGGAAAAATGTTCTAAGCCAAAATATATATAAGTCACAGATAAATTCATATAGAGAAGTCATTCGAGAACTCCAGAATGACTTATCGAGAAGTCCAAAATAGCTTATAGAGAAGTCTCAGAGATATCGACAAGTCATTTCTGCATATAGAGAACTCAGAGATATCGACAAGTCAAAATGAATATGTAAAGATTGGAAATATCGACAAGTCATTTCTGCATATAAAGAACTCAGAGATATCGATAAGTTAAAATAAAGATATGAAGATTGGAGATATTGACAAATCAATTTCTCATTAGAGATTTTAGAGATATCGACAAGTCAAAATGCATATAGAGATATCAGAGTTATCAACAAGTCATTTATACATGCTGAGTTTTGGAGACCTCGATAAGCCAATTTCACTTATAGAGAACTCGGAGATCTCGACAAGTCAAAGACACTTATAGAGAACTAAGACATCTGGATAAGCCATTATACTTATCGAGATGTCAGTTCTCTATACAACTAACTGAAGATCTCGATATGAACCTCAAGTACATACTGCAGACAAGTTAAAGATTGAAGATTATCAATCAACAAATGATCTAATCACTTAGATTGAAAAGTCTACAAAAGTAGCTTGAAAAATGCAAGATCAAGGGCCAAGAGTACCTGAAAAAGGAAGGTCACAGACCTACAATATTTGCAAGGATTCACTAAGCCAGAAATGGAAAGCTTTAGAGATAACTTAAAGTAGGGTTTAGTACATCTTATTGCATGTTGTGTAAACCCGTGTTTACTAATCTATAAAGTAAACACGGGTCCTTTGTTTTTCAAAGTAACAAACAGATCTAAGTTTTCTTGTATTCTCTAAAGATAGAAGCTGAGTTCTTTACTTACAAAGAACCCAGAAATTTATAGCAAGACATACTTAATTTTAATACAAAGTTAAGTGAGTTTTCAAAATACTATGTTTGTTGTGCATGCTTTATTAATTCTGTTTAACACAATATCTCTACAAATTAGATTGCTTTGTTCACCATATCCAAATAGTTTAAAAAAGCCTAAAAATCAAGAAAACACATTCACCACCCTCTGTGTTGTACTCAATATCTAACAACACATCTTCAGTAATATAAGTAGAACGGGTCGTAACATAAGTGGAGATACAATCATATATTTGGATTTGTTTGTAAGGATGAGCGAGCGGAAACATGACGCGCCTTCACACAAAGCTCCGAAATTGCAGAGTAAAGAAAAAAGAATGGTGAAGTCTAGGCTATAAGAGGGTGTGCCTTGTTTTTAGAAAAAAGAAATTAAAAAAAAGCCCAATAGTGATGATATGTCTTACAAAAGAAAAACAAGTTGGACTAGTTGTCAGGGTTAGGTAAGCAACATAGCAAGCAGGACCACCTGAAATATATAAGGGGCACACTCTAAAATTAAGAAAAGAGGTTTTGATATTTAAAAACAAAATCGGTGATGAAATAAAAGAAGAATTGTATCTTTGCTTGGCTTGCTAAAATATGGTATTGGGTGTTGACCTATTCTATTAAGGAGGTTGAGGGAGCATCCTCGATAAAGTGATGTC
The DNA here is from genome assembly GCF_009905375.1 of Apium graveolens. Classification (NCBI taxonomy): domain Eukaryota; kingdom Viridiplantae; phylum Streptophyta; class Magnoliopsida; order Apiales; family Apiaceae; genus Apium; species Apium graveolens. Next base: position 223,359,626 of record NC_133655.1, on the reverse strand, counting down.
AGAAACAATATAGACCTAGTTGATGATAAGAAAAAAGGAAATGGTGCTAATAATTTATACAAGGGTGTTCATGGGTGCATTAAAAAAATGAACCAGCTTGTGGGGTCTATGCGAGTCTTGAAATCCATGTCAAAAGATGCAGCCTAAATACATATGCTACACACACAACATGCATTACTCCAAAATAAATAAAGGAATAAAAGTCAAGTATACAAGACATGACATTTGGTTGCACTAAGGACTGAAAAATCCGTGGAGGGGGATGGACTTATGTATGTCAAGGCCTTAGTGAATAGAAAGGCAGTCAAGGATATGGTAGACACGGGTGCTAAAAATAGTTTCATTGGTTTGGATTGTGCTGCGGAGCTTGGACTAAAGTTGGAGCCAAGTTCAAATCAGATTAAGATGGCTAATTCTGAGGTGCAGAAAATTGGGGGTCCTTCGAATGTTGTCTTGACTCTTGGTGAATGGCAAGGTAACTTTACGTTTCATATTGTTGCCTTAGATGATTTTGATTGCATCCTAGGTATGGACTTCTTTAGGATGACAAGTAGCGCTATTATGGTGCGTTATGGTGGTGGGATTATGATCATGGATGAGGCATGTCCATGTTTTGTTAAAGCTGTTCCTATGCAGATTGACCAGGGTAAAAAGAAAATGAAGAAGTTGGGGGTTGTTCAAATTTTGGTCGACAACATGGTTTGTGAAATTGGATCACAGGTTGGCGACCCATCTCTACAAGGAAGCGAACTTGGTAATTTTCTGGTTGGGCCTAAGTCAATGTCTCCAAGGGTTGGAGGCGCTGCTGGAACTTAAGCCAGAATGGAATCTAATGTGTGGGCGACTGGGCGTCTATACATGGTCATCAGGTTTGATGACGAAAGGGGGAAAATTTTGGAGGTTAATCTGATCAACTTATGGTAGCTGGTTGGGTTTGGCAGTGGCAGGAACCGCAGACGGATTTGCAGCCTTGGTTCATGGGCGTTGGTTTTGCTACCTGGAGAAAAAGACTTCTTAGAATTGTTGTTGATTTGATGAGGACATCAAACTTAGGAGCTGTGGGAGGGTTTGTAAGACCCTTGGATTGGATTGGAATTCTGGGTTCGGATTCACTAGGCAGCCAAGTGAAATCAAGACCGAGTGTCATCAGGCAGCGACTCTGATTAGGCGCCAGGCGGCGACACAGACTAGTCACCAGGCGAGGACTCGGATTAGGAACTATGGCGACTCGAGTTAGATTTGGGTTGGCTAAATTTTGTGTGGGCAATCGGGATCTGGGAGCTAGCTTGGAGTCGAAAAATGACTAAGGGGCTAGTCAAAATATGGGCACATGTGTGGCACATGGGGGCTGATTATATATGTGATATATATATATGTGTATATTTGCTGGGATATGCACTAGTGGGTTGCTGAGATAACTATCTTGCAGTTGGGGCTCATGACTTTGTGGGAAATTCGAATTTGAAAGCATTTGAATCCTGGAACTGCTAGTAACTGCCAGCAGTTGGGACTGTTGGGCCTTTTGTGGCTGTTGGAGCTGCTAGGGGCTGGGACCAGGCTCTTATATATATAGATAGGCATTTATGAATGTAATTTAAGTAGAATTCTGTACAAGTTCTTATTGTATTCTGTACTTGTACTATATGCTAGGCAGTAGGCAAAGTTTATAAGCATTTGTTGGGGTTGTATCCTTATATTGTTGGGCAATATAAGGTTGGGCATTCAAGCTCGTAAATCTGCTGTGTCTTTACATTTTCTTGGTAATTAGACACACTTGCACACATGATTGGATCTTGGTTGTGCGTGGGTTTCATAGTTATATTGTTATGTTTGGATTGTTGGGGTTGCTGGGCGACAACCTTTCGAGAAGGCTGACTACTTAGGCGTTGGGGCGATCGAGTAGGCCGCACGGATCAGAAATTTCAGAGTTGGAAATCTGACCCCGTGAAAAGTGACAATATAAAATGGAGTAAAGTTGAAGAAGACATTGAGAGATGTGGGAATTACAGTAGTTTGAAGGTAGAGAGGAGTGATTTACGTGTCAAACATCGACATGTGATGTAGTAAAATCTATAAAGTCCAGTAAGGGCATGCTTAAGAAGACAGATTGGCATGGAAAAGTAGAGAAACGAAATTGATATGAAGAAGATGGAGATGGTGTGCTAAAAGCGAAAGAGAATATAAACAAGGGCATGCCTTGACAAAAAAAATCAAATAAAATTACGACGAGATGTGGTTCCAAAAATATTTGAGAGAACCCCTTTTACTTAATAATAGTTTTAAGGCGAGGTTCCCAGGTTTCTGTAGGAGACCCTCCATAAATAAAAAAAAGTTTTGAAATCAATGTCTTCATTGCTAGTCCTAGTACCCCAACCAAGAGTTCCAGACAACACATAAATTTCCTGCTACTTTAAGGAATAATACAAAAATTGAGGAGGATCAAAAGGTTGGATTAAGAAGAAAAGGCATATTATAGTAATCCATTTTTCCCTATCATTTGTTTATATTTGGGTTGAGCACGAAGGTTAAGAAAAAATGATAAAATAGTGGAGGAAAGTTAAAAAAAAGGGAGTAAAGCGGTGGGACCGATTAATATTTTATGTATAAAGTAGATATAGTGGAGGTATGTAGTGGATGTGATTGCTTTTTATATTATAAAAATTTTATAAGGACAAGTTTTTATAAGGAGGGAACCAAGATAACGTGGAGCCAGTATTAAAAAGAAATGCATAACAACAAATGCTATGCAAGTGTTCCAACAAAAAAGTGAGACGCGTCGTTAAAAAGAATTACGGATAACGGCTTGCTAAAGTGCTCAACTGTAGAAAGGAAAAATAATGGGCAAGGCGCGTTCTTTTTTCTTTAAGGGTGAATGAAAATGTGTTAGCTATTGAGTACAACACAGAGGAGGTGAATGTTTTTTCTGGATTTTTAGCCTTTTTAAACAGTTTAGATATTAGGTGAACAAAGCAGTTTCTAATTTGCAGAGATATTGTGTTAAACAGAAACAAAACAACAAGCACAATATTTCAAAACTCACTTAATTTGTATTAATTAAGTTTGTCTTGCTACAAATTATGTGTTCTTAAAAATATAAGAACTCGGCTTCTTCCTTGAGAGAATACAAGAAAATGTAAATATTTTTGTTACTACTAACCTAAGGATCAGTGCATGCTTTATACACTAGCAGCACGGGTTTACAAGCCGCACTAAAATGTACTAAACTCTTTTCTAAAGCAACCTTTTTCTATTTCCATTTCTAGCTTAGCAAATTTATGCAAAATCTTGCAGGTCTATGACTATCCTTTACCTAGTTAATCTTGTATTCTCACAGCTACTATGTAGCTATTTCAATCTAGTTGATAGATCGTTTGTTGACTGATAATCTTGAATATTTAACTTGTCTGCATTCTGTACTTGAGAGGCATATCGAGATCTCCAATTTGTTCTATAGAGAAGTGTTAGTCGTTAAATATGCACTAATATTACACGCAAGTATACGAGTTCGCAAGTAGTATAAGATATAAATCAGATTCGATCCCACAGAGACTGTATTGGTTAACTATCTAAATTATGCACGTAAGCAACAATGTATGGGTATTATTCAATGCTAAGAAGATAACCAATCGAGAATGCTTATAACTAATAATTACGCTAACTATTATAACTACGAAATTAAGATTGATTGAATTAATATATATGATAGACATGGGATTCTAACTTCATTAAATACTTCATTCAATAGCCTTATTATTCTCAACCTTAGCATGCAATGGTGATAACACTAATCAGATAATACAAAACTTTTCGTTGCACGAGTACCATTCTACCAGACATCCACAAAAGAGATAGAAGCTGAATAGGCACCAATTATATTGAGTCCCTAAATGTCTATAGAAATTGACAACATAACGGTTTAAGCACAAGTTATCTATCTTGATTACATAGGGCAAGTAAGATGGTTAAAATTACCTATGAATCATGCATATCAATACATGAACCTATGCTAGCATGGCAAGTTCTAAATCCTTAAATTCACTTTCGCTTCATTAAGAATTAACACACTATCTTATAAGTTCGCGACGCTTATAAGACGAATACGCACAACCAATACTAGGATATCATACAATTACCACACACTAAGGCATCAAACAATTTAACTAAAGAAATCCATAAATAAATCCGCTAGAACCCCACGATAACGATTAGCCCATAATCGAACTCATCGCCAACGTGGGTTCCAATGAAAACATGATATAGCAAATGTAGTCTTTATACGAATAAATAAACCAAAGTATAAACAAGCGTAAGGGTTCAACAAAACAAGAAACAAGCATCCAAACTCCAACTCAGAACAAAGATTCACAAGAATAAACTAGTTCGTATTTGCCTTTGCTGAATTGTGCCAAAAGGTCTCTTGTCGTCTTCTCCTCTGCTTAATGTCTTGATATTTCTGGCCCCAAACTTTTTCCTTCTTCTGATTTTTTTGTGTTTTTCTCTTTTCTTCTTGCTTCCTCTACCTACTAATATACAACAAACTTGGGTTGCCTCCCAAAAAGTGCTTCTTTTACATCGCTAGCTCGACGTAGAATCTCGAGATCAAGTGGACAATAAAACGGCACTAACCACCTCGCGGGTTGCCGTATCACCATAATAATGCTTCAACCTTTGACCATTTACCTTGAATGTTTGGCCAGATCATTCTCAAAAATTTCCACCGCTCCATGTGGAAACACAGTTTTGATTATGAAGGGCCCTGACCATCTTGAAGGAAAAAGATGGAGACGAGAGTTGAATAAAAGAACTTGTTGCCCTGGCACAAATTTCTTGAGCACTAGACCCCGATCGTGCCACCTCTTGACTTTCTCCTTGTACATTTTGTTGTTCTCATAAGCTTGAAGTCGAAATTCGTCAAGTTTGTTCAATTGAAGCATCCTTTTTTTTCCAGCTACATCCAAGTCCAGATTCAATTTCTTCAAATCCCAATAAGCTTTATGCTCGAGCTTCACCGGCAAATGACACCCCTTACCATAAACCAACTGAAACGGCGACATTCCCAGTGAAGTCTTATATGTTGTTCTATACGCCCAAACAGCTTCATCAAGCTTCAAAGACCAATCTTTCCTTGATGGACACACAACCTTCCCTAGAATGCGCTTGATCTCTCTGTTAGATACCTCAGCTTAATCATTCGTCTGAGAATGATAAGCCGTAGCAATGCAATGATTCACATTATACCTTTTCATCATAGCAATGAACTTGCGATTGCAAAAATGTGACCTCTCATCACTGATTATGACTCTTGGAATCCCAAACCTTGTGAATATATGCTTATGAAGAAAATTAAGCACGACTTTCGCATCGTTTGTTGGCAAAGCCTTAACTTCAACCCATTTCGACACATAATCAACCGCCAACAGGATATACTGATTTTTGCAAGATGAGATGAATGGCCCCATGAAGTCAACTCCCCAAACATCGAAGACCTCAACCTCGAGAAGCATATTAAGAGGCATCTCATCCTTTTTAGACATATTACCCACACGTCGACATCGATCACATTTTAAAATGAACTGATACAAATCTTTAAACAATGTTGGCCAAAAGAAACCTACTTGAAGAACACGAGCTGTTGTCTTTTCTCCACCATAATGTCCCCCATAAGCCGTTGAGTGGCAATCTCGCAAGACCCCCCCCCCCCCCCGTTTCGCTGTAAGGAATACATCTCCTGATGATTTGGTCAGCTCCTTGGCAAAAAAAAACGGCTCATCCCACATATACCACTTCACTTCATGTAGAAACTTCTTTCTTTGAGCATAAGATAAGTCGGGAGGCATGATGTTACTCACAAGGTAGTACACAATGTCTGCAAATCACAGTTCTTCTTCTTGCACTCCAAACAGCTGCTCGTCGGGAAAAGACTCATTTATCAAGGTCTTATACAATGAAGTAACATTAGGATTCTCTAAACGCGAGAGATGATCAGCGACTTGATTTTCAGTTCCTTTTCTATCCTTGATCTCTAGTTCAAATTCTTGGAGCAAAAGAACCCATCTAAATAATCTAGGATTCGAGTCCTTCTTTAAGACGAGATATCGAATGGCGGCGTGATCAGTGAAAACAGTCACCTTAGTCCCAAGTAGATAAGATCGAAATTTCTCAAAACCATAGACAATAGCCAAAAGTTCTTTCTCTGTAGTAGTGTAATTCAGTTGAGCACCATTTAGAGTCTTACTTGCGTAGTAGACTACATGAAATATATTGTTCTTCCTCTGCCCAAGAACTGCTCCAACTGCATAAACACTTGCATCGCACATCATCTCAAAAGACTCATTCCAATCAGGTGCAGTTATGACTGGTGCCGAGATTAGACTCTTCTTCAATGTCTCAAAAGCCGCAAGGCACTCATCATCAAACTTGAAAGGGACATCTTTCTCTAGTAAACTACACAAATGGCCTTGAAATTTTCGAGAAGTCTTTGATGAAACGCCTGTAGAAACTCGCGTGACCAAGAAAACTTCGGATTCCCTTAACAAAAATAGGTGGGGGAAGATTCTCAATGACACCCACCTTGTCCTTATCCACCTCAAGACCCTTACTAGAAACCTTGTGCCCAAGAATTATGCCTTGACGTACCATAAAGTGACATTTCTTCCAATTGAGAACCAAATTGGTCTCAATGCACCTCTTGAGAACGTGTCCAAGATTTTGCAAGCATTCATCAAGAGAATCGCCAAAAACTGAGAAGTCGTCCATGAACACTTCCACATTCTGGCCAATCATGTCAGAAAAGATGGCCATCATACATCGTTAAAATGTGGCTGTTGCACCACACAGACCAAAATAAACTCGTCTAAAGGCGAACGTACCGAATGGACAAGTGAAGGTAGTTTTCTCTTGATCTTCTAGAGCGATACAAATCTGATTATACCCCGAATAACCATCCAGAAGATAATGGTATTCATGAACAGCCAACCTGTCAAACATCTTATCAATGAAGGGCAAGGGAAAGTGATTCTTCCTAGTGGCCTTGTTTAGCTTCCTATAGTCTATATAGACTCTCCACCCCGTGACTGTCCGTGTAGGAATAAGCTCATTCTTCTCAATTGCTACCACAGTAATACCACCTTTTTTTGGTACACATTGAACCGGGCTTACCCATGAACTGTCAGAGATAGGATAAATGATCCCTGCATCTAGCCACTTCAAAATTTTCTTCTTTACTACTTTCTTCATGATTGGATTAAGTCTTTTTTGCTGCTCGACTGTGGGCTTGCTACCTTTTTCTAGTAGAATTTTATGCATGCAGTAAGAAGGGATGATCCCCTTGATATCTGCTATAGTCCATCCAATTGCCGATTTGAACTCTCTCAGAATTCTTAAAAGCTTTTCCTCATTGCTACCTGAAAGGTCAGATGCAATAATAACAGGCAGAGTAGATGCATCACCTAAAAAAGCATACCTCAAATGTTTAGGTAAAGGCTTAAACTCAAGAGTAGGAGCTTCCTCAATAGAAGGCTTGAGGCGTTTAGGAGCTTTGTTCAATTCTTCCATTCCAAGAAATTCAAAAGGCATATCAATCTTCCTCTTCCAGGGAGACGTATTCAAATATTGTAATTGCTCATCTCTTTCATCGTCTTCACTGTCTGAATTTCCCAATAAGGCTTTTTCTAAGGCATCAGACCTTAGCATTTGATCAAGTTCCGATGTGACCACCGAGTCGACCAACTCAACTTTTAAGCACATTATTAGTAGGAAATTTCATAGCATTAAACATATTGAAAGTCACATCCTGATTCAACATTTGTATTGTAAGATCACCCTTTTGCACATCAATCAAGGTCCGACTAGTTGCCAAGAAGGGCCTTCCCAAGATTATGGGAATCTTCTTATCCTCCTCGAAATCAAGAATGACAAAATCAGCAGGGAAGATGAGTTTATCCACCTTGATCAAGACATCCTCCACAATACCTCTTGGATATGTAATAGAACGGTCGGTCAACTGCAAGGTCATATAAGTTGGTTTGGGATCAGGTAAGTCCAATTGCTTGAAGATTGACAAGGGCATTAGATTGATGCTAGCTCCCAAGTCACATAAGCATCTGTCAAAAGACACTTTTCCAATAGTACATGGAATAGTGAAGCTTCCTGGATCTTTAAGCTTTGGAGGCAACTTCTGCTGCAACACAGCACTGCATTCCTCCGTGAGAGCGATAGTCTCTAAATCATCTAGCTTCACCTTCCGAGAGAGAATACCTTTCATAAACCTTGCATAACTAGGCATCTGCACGAGAGCCTCTGCGAAAGGTATGTTGATATGAAGTTTCTTGAACACCTCCAGAAATTTCTTGAATTGCTTGTCCATCTTTTTCTTCTACAACCTCTTAAGAAAAGGCGGTGGAGGATATATCTATTTCTCCCCTGTATTACCCTCAGACAGAGTGTGCCCAACAGTAGTCTTCCTTGGTTCCACTTCTTCATCATGCTGCTTTGCTTCTTCCTCAACCCTAGCTTCTTCAGTCAACTCTTGAGTTTGATCGGGATTTACAACCTTCCCAAACCTCAAAGTGATTGCCTTTACCTGCTCCTTAGCTTCCTTCTTTCCTGGTACTTCAGTGTCACTAGCAATGTACCAGGTTGACGATTTAGAAAAGCATTGGCAATTTACCCAATCTGATTTTCTAAGGTCTTGATAGAAACAGCTTGACTCTTGCACATGAGTTTCAACTCCTCTAATTCAGATTTTTCATTAGCTTGTTGCAGCTGGAGTTGTTGTTTTGGTGCATACTGTGATTGCTGAAACCCAGGGGGGTTGTACTGCTTAGCTGGATACTGCTGATAAGGTTGTTGAACCGTATTCTAAGCATTGCTTCAGCTAAAATTAGGATGATCGCGGTTGTTAGGATGATAGGTGGCTGGCACAGGTTGCTGCGATCGCTGGAAGTTGCTCACGAACTGAGCTGATTCATTAGAAATTGTGCACTGATCAGTCTCAGGGGCACCATCACAAAGTTCACAAACACTAGTAATTTGATTAACTCCATAATTAGCCGAAGTGTCCACCTTCATTGTCAAATCCTTAAGTTGGGCAGCTATAGCAGTTGTTATGTCCAACTCCAGAATTCCTGCTACTTTTCCCTGAGTCAGTCTCTGGGAAGGATTCTGGTACTCATTAGCAGCCATCAGTTCAATAAGTTCATAAGCTTCATCGTAGCTCTTAGCCCACAAGGCTCCTCCTGATGCTGGATCAAGCATGGGCCTAGAAGTAGGACCCAATCCATTGTAGAAACAGTTGATAATCATCCAATCAGGCATGCCATGGTGTGGGTACTTCCTTAGCATCTCTTTATATCGATCCCAAGCCTCACACATAGATTCTCCAGTTTGCTGCACGAACTGGGTAGGAGCATTCCTGATTGCTGCAGTCTTCGCCATGGGAAAAAATTTAGTGAGAAACTTTTGAGCAAGATCTTCCCAAGTTGTGATAGACCCTGATGGTAGAGAGTGTAACCAGCACTTAGCTTTGTCCCTCAAAGAGAATGGGAAGAGTCGCAGCTTGATAGCATGTTCAGTCACATCATTGAACTTGAAAGTGTCGCAGATCTCGATGAAATCCCTGATGTGTACGTTGGTGTCTTTGGTGGGAGAACCCCCAAACTGAACTGAGTTCTGTAACATCTGGATCGTGCTGGACTTGATCTCAAAAGTGTTAGCCGCGATGGCTGGTCTAATGATGCTAGACTGAATGTCATTAATCTTTGGCTTAGAATAGTCCATCAAAGCCTTCAGATTTTCTGCTTGATCACCCATAGCTACTATAATTGGCTCTTCAACTTTCTCTTCTTCTTCTACCTTCTTTTCTTCCTCAAAAACTTCCCTGCGAATTACCATAAGTTCTTCCACGGCTTTATCCAGTGTTCTCTTACGAGTACGCGAAACCGTATGCATACACCCTTGCTAGATCACCTGAAATAAAATGAGGAAACAAATAAGTAACAATGTCCGAGTCAATGAACTTTAATGACCACTAATGGAAAGCACATAAACTAGTAATTAACATTGCAATCCCCGGCAGCGGCGCCAAAAATTTGTTAGTCGCTAAACACGCGCTAATATTACACGCAAGTATACGAGTTCGCAAGTACTATACGATATAAATCAGATTCGATCCCACAGAGACTGTATTGGTTAACTATCTAAATTACACACCTAAGCAACAATATATGGTTATTATTCAATGCTAAGACGATAACCAATTGAGAATGCTTATAACTAATAATTATGCTAACTATTATAACTACGAGAATAAGATTTATTGAATTAATATATATGACAGACATGGGATTCTAACTTCATTAAATACTTCATTCAATAGCCTTATTATTCTCAATTTTAGCATGCAATGGTGATGGCACTAATCAGATAACACAAAACTGATAAACGCCAACTTTCGTTGCACAAGTACCATTCTACCAGACATCCACAAAAGAGATAGAAGCTGAATATGCACCAATTATATTGAGTCCCTATATGTCTATAGAAATTGACAGCATAACGGTTTAAGCACAAGTTATCTATCTTGATTACGTAGGGCAAGTAAGATGGTTAAAATTACCTACGAATCATGCATATAAATACATGAACCTATGCTAGCATGGCAAGTTCTAAATCCTTAAATTCACTTTTGCTTTATTAAGAATTAACATATTATCTTATAAGTTCGCGACGCTCATAAGACGAATACGCACAACCAATACTAGGATATCATACAATCACCACACACTAAGGCATCAAACAATTTAACTAAAGAAATCCATAAATAAATCCGCTTGAACCCCACAATAACGATTAGCCCATAATCGAACTCATCGCCAACGTAGGTTCTAATGAAAACATGATATAGCAAATGTAGTCTTTATACGAATAAATAAACCAAATTACAAACAAGCGTAAGGGTTCAGCAAAACAAGAAACAAGCATCCAAATTACAACTCAAAACAAAGATTCACAAGAATAAACTAGTTCGTCTTTGCCTTTGCTGAATTGTGCCAAAAGGTCTCTTGCCGTCTTCTCCTCTGCTTGATGTCTTGATATCTCTGAATATATCCTGAAAAATGACCTAAATTATGTTTATATAGCAGTCCATGCATCCTAGGAGTCCAGCAATTTGAATTATAAAAGAATCAGGATTTTAATATCCCGACCCAGCGCGGCCGCGCGCTTCAACACCGCGGGCGCGCTGCCTTTCTGCACTCCCGGCGCGGCCGCGCACAACACCGGCGCGGGCGCGCCTGCCTTCTGCTAAAACTTCATTTTTTTCTTCTTCTTTATTCCTTGCAGCTTCGATCCAATCTTCCAAACTTTTATTCCAACACATCCTAAATGCCATATTAGCATCAAAATAATGCTAATTCACCTGATTCATGAAGTAAAGCCTGAAATGCAAAAACACTTGAAAACACGTTAAAACACAAATAACTTGAGTACAAATACACCAACTCAAAGCTTATTAGAGCATAAATAAGTGTCATAAATACCACTTAACAAGAAGTGACATCTCGATAAGTATAATGACTTATCGAGATCGCTAAGTTCTCTATATGTATAATTGACATGTCGAGGTCTCTTGATGTTTACATGTTAAATGACTTGTCTATATGTCTGAGATCTCTATATATAAAATTGACTTGTCGATATCTCTGAGATCTCTATATAAATTTTGACTATTAGATATCTCTAAGATCTCTAATGAGAAATTGACTTGTCGATATCTCCAATGCTTCACATCTTCATTTTGACTTTTTGATATCTCTGAGTTCTCTACATGCAGAAATGACTTGTCGATATCTCCAATCTTCACATCTTCATTTGAATTGTCGATATCTCTGAGACTTCTTTATAAGCCATTTTGGATTTCTAGATAAGTCATTCTGGACTTTTCGAATGACTTCTCGATATTGCTTGATATGTGACTTGTTAATATCTTGACTTAGAATATTTTTCATAAAACAATTTTATTCAACTCCAAGCTTCTTCACTTTTCTCTGAGACATGATCATGGCTTGATCTTCTTCCAGAGTTTATTCTTTAGCTTAAATCTATTTACAGAAAAATACTCCAGTCTAATCTTCTAACCTTTTTACAGACTCAAGTAATACAATATAAAATATATAATTGATTATCAAACAACTATATCTCAGGGTTGTCAATGTGACTTAGGTTTTTATGGTATAGGCATGTCTTGCACAACAATCTCCCCCAATTTGTGAGAAGATTGCTTATCAAAAATTCATGCCTGATAACAAGACTAACCCTAAGCTATGATTAATTATATACAACTTGGCAGATTAACAAATACAACTTTTATAAATTTGATGATTACATAAGTTCAACAATTATAACCATCAAGTGATTTTTTCATAGCCTGATTCTTTCCTAATGAGGTCCTTGAGATTTACTAGTACTTGAAGTTCTTCAATTATTTATGCCCCTCTTAAGTTTTCTACCAACTTTAGCCATTCATCGAATGTGTAACCGTTGAGGTAACCAACTCTAAATCTTGAGAATCTGCCAACTTGAATGTTCAGAAAATGTCCATCTTTTGATATTCTACTCAACCCCCTTGCCTTAAGCTCATTTGATATTTGTTCAAATATTTCTATCTTCTAGCCATACTTTCTATCCCTTTCCTCCTTTTCAGCCTTCAATCTTGCATGTCTTTCATCCCTTTCCCTCAATCTTTCAGACATCACAGCCTTCCACATTCTTGTACTTGTGTCCTTGTCCTTCATCAAGCTAATTACCCTCTTCAATTTTGTGGTTGAAAGTGTTTCCATTATTCCCCTGCTAAGCTAAATGAAGGAGCCATCCATGTAGTAGATTCTGACTTCTGCTAAAGATATAATCCAAACTCTGACAATTTCTTCAGTTAATTTCTGTAAAAAGTCACCATCTGTGATGCACATATTTAGAGGCAGAAAGTCACTTTGATTGAAACAGTTCCAAATGACACCAGTATTAGCTTGGATTTTCTTATTTTTTCTTGCAACAGTCTTGAAGTGAGTTTTGGTTGGTGGCTTGTATGAAGGTAGGTTTGTGATTTTCTTAAGTGTGACATGGCTGGATCTGATAGGTATTTTGAGTAATGTGACGCCCTCCAAACTCCGGTCAGAAGTTTGGGGTTCACAACACACACACACATATTATATAAACCTGTTTATAAAAATAATATATACAATGACCCTACTTACCATAACCACAGATCGTAACAGGTTAAATTATGCACACAAGACACAACCTTAGTTACATTACAAATGTACCAAATCCCAACTAGTTTAACTTATATCCGAATGTAAAACATTTTTACAACTTTCAAACTCAAAACTAAAACAAAAGTCTTCAACTAGCTTATTCCGTCTAAACCTGGAATCCTAGCTTTCACACTTGTCTGGGGATCCTCGCTACCAACAATTTCTTTCTTAAATGGAAAAGAACATAAACAGATTCGCAAGAGTGAGCTAACTAGCTCATCAAGGCATAGTGACAATACTGAGATTAAATAATTTTCAAATGAAATGATTTAAGGAATCAAGTTTCTTGTTAAACAATGATTATAATTGAATATTCACTTTTTATTTTAAAACCAAGGTTAGGTTGTTGATCAGTCACGCTCTAACCCCGAGCAAGGCACACAACTCTACTCTATATACTGGATCCAAGGCATAGATTGGCCTAATACGACCACGAATCTGGTCTGACCACGAGTCTGGTCCACATTTAGAAAACAATCCAATTCTATAACAATAACAGAATAAACAATGTAATTCAATAAACAGAATCATAAACAACATTTGTCTCAAAGCATAAGGTGATTCATAACACCATAAAGGTATAACAAGGAGTGTACAAGGATTGGCTTCCAGCCTATAAAAGAATCAGATAATAGAATAACAAGGGTTTAATGGTTACAAGGATTAGTCTTCTGATGTACAAGGTATGAAGGTTTTTATGATAATCAAATCCAGTTCGGTGATTAGTATATGGTTTATATGTATTTATGGAGTAGTATCATATATAGGTGATTCGTATCTGGGTATTCAACAATCATTGGTTTGTAAGGAATAGAGCTTACGGCTTTAGATCAACAAGTAATACCAGGGTTTAGGGTTAAGTACTTCAAAGTACTTGCAATATAAAACATGAACTATTTGAAATACTAAGCAACATATTTCAAGAAAGGTTCAGAATACTTGCCTTATCTCAACTGGCTTTCAATTCACTTGCTCTCGTCTATCGTTTCTATTCACTGACTATCTGCTTTCCCTTTTTACGCCTCGTTTCCTATGCTAGACATCATAAGTATCTATCAATACTCATTCACACTTTATTATATTCGTTACAAGCTTCTATCTACCCTTCGTTTCACCCAAATCTGACGTACGGATTAAAAGTTACGATAAAAACCGTCAAACAATAAACATATAAGCATATTATACATCAATCAGATCACATGTAGCATATAGCATGTAAGATATTCGATAAAAATGATTTTTCAAAGAAGATTCGGGGTTAAAATGATTTTCCGGGTATTTAGTACGAATTTTTGAACATTTTTTGGAATTAAAACGGGTCAACGAATCATTTTATAAATAATTAACAGGGTTCGAATAGCCGAATCTGACTTTAAAATCATTTAATAATAATTTTCGAGCCTTGAACATAATTTATAAAAATATTTTAAAACTTGAAACTATTTTTCAAAATTTTTAAATCAAAAAATATATTTAAATCTAATTAAATAATCAATTAAATTTAATTAATAACTAATTTAATCAATTAATATTTAAATTAATTGACAATTAAATAATTAATTATTAACTAAAATTAATTAATTAAATAATTCCGATTTATTTTTTAATTAAAAATAATTTTCGAAATTAAGAATAATGAATTTTTAAATAATAAAAATTATTTTCTGAAATTAAAATAAATAGAAATATAATTTTTAATATTTTTAGAAACAGAAATATAATTTTTGTTAGTTTTTAAAACCACAGGGACTATTTCGTAAGTCTCTTACAAAATACAGGGGCAAAATGGTAATTTTTTCACCTTTCACACCAGTTCACCGGCGGTCGCCATTAACGGTGACCCCAAGCTTTCCGGCGACCTTCAATACGGCCCAGAACTGCGCAAAATTAACAGGAATTGTTCGTCTTTATGCCAGAAACACGTTTGCAGAATCATTCTCAACAAACAGTACATATTTCGACCGAAAAACCCGGTCAAAGCTTCGCCGCCGATCGAGTTTCGAAACTCCGGCGAAGCTCTTCCCGTTATCCTATGATTATCAAACTTATCTCAATCAATTGCTTGTTTCACGATGTATATATTGGTATAAACGAATTAAACTAATAAGCCTTGAATCAAAAACGCTCAAAAATCAATTAAGAACATTCATACTTATTTAAACCCTAATTTTATTAATTCGAGAATTAAACTCAATTTTCTATATGTTATTGAACTCCAAATTTGACATATAATATACCAAAATAATCAGAATCAAATTATCTACAACATGCAAGCATCAAATCACACAAACAACATCAAAAATCAAAAATTCATATTTAAACCCAATTTAATTCGAATTTAATAAAAAATATCGAAAAATACCTATGATTTCTGCAGTGAAATTGATTGTGGAATCTGAAAGTACTCTTCACATGCTTTGTTTTGATTACTCACACGCTTGATTTCGATTTCGATAACGTCTTTGTTTTTAGGTTTAATTCTCAAGAACACGACGAATTCTAGGGCTTTTCTTTGAAAATTATATATTTTTACTGTTTGATAATGATTATCTGTACAAAATAAAATACGGTAGAGCTATTTATATTTACGGAATATTGGCACCCCATTGGATCATATCAGATATAAAAATAGAATACTTAATCATTAAGTATTAACAAAACTGATCCAATTCGGTAAAACCGTACTCCGGATCGGAAAAGTCAAAATATGGAAAATGCTCGGAATATTCAAATTGGGTTAAAAAGGAGTTTTCCCAAGACTTACGGGTTGTAAAAACGTAAAAACTGTTGTAGTCGGACGATTCCCGTTTATACAAAATAGTTTATAATTACTCGAAAAAATAATTTATTAAATCCATAAATCCTTTATAAAATCATATAACCACATATAAATTAATAAAAAAAATCAAAATTATCTATATTTTATTCTGGACATATAAAAATTAAAATACAAAATTTTACCACATATAAACATCCAAACACAAATACCAATTAAGAGATAATTCACCAAAATTCACATTATAATCATATTATATTTATATATTAATAAAAATAATTACAAGTTATATCCCGGATATTACAAGTAAGGTGTTTGCAGTTTGTTTATACAAGTATTTTGGCTTTTGAGGTGGGTTAGGTTGAGATAGTGTTTGGCTAGGTTTGGTGGTTTGAGTAGATTTGATTTGTTCAGTTTTGGCTTCTTGGACATTCTGTTTCTTTGTCACCTTCACCTCCTCTTCTACTTTTCTTCCCTTCTTCTTTCTTCTCTTCTCTTCCCTTCTTTTTCTCACACACCTTGCTTCCAGTTGCCTTGGTAGATTGACTTGGATTTGAGATAGAAGGTTTATGTTCATCCTTTTTCTGCTCATCATCATCCAAATCATCCTTGTTATTGAGTTGAGTAGTTGACAACATGGTTTATGTATTCTGCAAGTATCTTCCCAAAATTCTAATCACCTCCTCGTCTTCATCAGTCTTCTTCTTCTTTGTCTTGAGATCAGTCTCCAATGTCATGATTAGTCTTATATTACCCCTAACACAGTTTTTGGGGATTGTGAATAGGGGTGATCAACGGGTCAGAACCGACCCGAACCGAACCGGACCCGAAAGAACCGAGAACCAAAATAAGCAAAATTTTGGAACCGAACCGGAACCGTTTTTATACTAGAACCGAACCAAAACCGAAAGTACCGTCGAATTATTCTTTTTTAAAATAAATTCCAAAACCTGATACAAATTTACCTTAATTTACATTTAAGGAATGATTTTAAAGTATCAGTTTAAAATTTATATCCACAATCTCTATTAGCAGAACATGAAGTAACTTTATATTGCTACCATTTCTTAAAGAGAAATCAAGTGACATATATAACTTAGGAAGAAAAGTTGTGAAAGTGCCAAAGGTTTATTTGAAGAATTTAAATATAAACCAAGTAGTGACATAAAGTTGTTCTCTAGTTCAATCCAGTGACATAAAATTTAACAGAAGTACAATCCATTTACAAAAGTAGCATTCAAAATAATAGGCATGTACTCCATTCCAGGTGATGCATAATGCTTCATATAATTTACATCATAGGCCATGCCATTAGTCTAATTACAAGCCCAGATTCACTACAGAGAAGGCCTCATTTTGTTGTACAACTCATATCTGCAGAGCTTTCCTGTATTAAGCTACGCCCTCGTTAGTATCACACTCTAAATTGACCTGACTGGAAATATCAAGAAATCCTGCGAACCAAAATATGAGCAAAAATAAATCAAAAGAAACAAAAATTTAAACCACATTTATCATGACTGGCCTTGAGGAGTTTAAGACACCCACATAAATAAAGAAAGATAAAGATATAAATAAATACAATATAAACATGACAAACAAATGTCTCTTCCTGTAAAAAAATCAGCAATAGTAGTATCACGATACTCTGTAACCTGGAAAGAAATCTAAAAGGTATATGTATATGTTAAGCGCAAAGATAACATCTAGAGTGGTAAAAAAATCACTCGGTAGATTTAAGCAATAAACTACACGGAGTGAATTGGCAGCAAGCCAACAATATTATAGGTTGATGTTAGGGAAAATGTCACTTCTTGACACTTGACAGGCCCGTTCAAATTTATTGCACTTAAAATTGTGTTGTCCTTCAGAGTCAGGTTCAACAAGCTGGAACAAGAAACATATTTGGGTAACAAGGAATGAAATAGTTACCAACCTAACTGAGCCTCTCTGTTAAGACTTTGTTTATAGTTACTATAGAAAAATCCATTTTGTCCATAATGCTTTATAGGCTCCAATTACAATATTCATCACTAGATCTCAATTGAAGGCATCCGCAAACTTTTATAACCAAATCATTAATTAGAAAGAATCTATACATGTTTAAATCAGTACTTAAGTTGTAAAGCAATTAAAAGGGAAATAAATTAGAAAAAAGACGAGAAGATTCTCACCATTGCAAGCATTTTCTTTCAAGTCTTAATGTAACTTTTTCAATGGAAGGTACCATGGAAACAATATAAATCTTATTAAAAGTAATTAATTTTATACAAACATGCATCATTTATAAAGATACAACGGTAGATTTATATATAAGCATCCATGGTACTAACATCATACTACAGACATTTATAACTTCAAGATACAACATGCATTACTAGTCATTACAAGAACTGGATGATCGGTCGTCTTCTCCTTGGATCTCAAATGTGTTAGAGCCATAGTAGTTAATATATTTCAGAATCTGCATTCAGCATACTTGTACTAACCAAATATAATTTAATATATGTAGATGGAGACAAAGACAAAAATCACAGGTTTTGTTTCTCACTTAATTCAGTACATCAACCAAATTCTTCTTTGGTGCAAGTATTCGAAGATTCTAACAACAAAATCCAAAAACAAACAGCAGACTACGTACAACAGTACAGACTAGAAAGTTCAGTAGGTATTCGGCCAAATTTCTGTGTAGACCAGTAATGCATCTAGTTTGATATCAGAGATCCTTTAGGTATGTCATCGAATAAATAATTTAATCAAAATTACTTTATTCTTACTCCTACTTAGCCTAATAACCAGCAGTGCTACCTCATAATACTTTATAAATCCCGAATCTTTCCAATTAAATAATACATCATTTTTATGTCAGGCCATTAGTATTAATAATAATACCTTAGTTCAAAGTAATAACTTCTTCTTCATTGTTGTCCTCTTGAATCTCTATATTTCTTGAAAGTGCATCTACTACCAAGTTGCTGAATTATGTGAATAAAGTAGGATAATGGATTAAAAAAAATCAGGACTAGAGAGTAGTAACATAGATAACTAAATACAAGGTTTCAGAAAAATAAGTTCTCACCCTTGGCAAGCTTTTCTTGATCGTCATCAATTTCTTCAACATCATTTGAATGAAAAGATCCTCGAAACCGGTCTTGTGCACACAACAAAGCTTCTGCAATTACAGGAGATAAAGAACTTCTAAATGCATCTAATACCCGTCCACTGGTACTAAATACAGATTCTTATGCAACTGTTGACACCGGAATGGCTAAGATGTCACGAGCCATCTGAGAAAGAATCGGAAACCTAACACAATTGCCCTTCCACCAATGAAGAATGTCAAACTTTTGGCCGCCGCTAACCCTTGATTCTTCAAGATAAACATCAAGTTAAGAACTTGCACTACTCCCGCCATGAAGCATCTCAAACTCTGTCATATATTCATTCTACCATACTTGACTAACATCAGAAGACTGATTCTCTTCGCTAACATCAGAAAAAATGATAGTACTCTTACCACTTGAACACCCTTCATCGAAAGTCAAAGAATACTTCTCTTTGTAGTTATTAAACAATTCATATAGTGCATCCTTTAATTGTCATTTCATCGTAGATGCTAACACAATATTTTCGTACAAACGCTCCATGGTGAACTCAATATATCCCAATTGAAATGAGGATCAAGAACTGCTCCTATAAATATTAACTTATTCATCTTTAATGGATCTCCCCAGTATTTATCAAACTTTTCTTGCATTTTAGAAGCAATTGTACTTAAATCCTCGTTATCACTCCTGATCCATGACGTTAAAGTACCATTTAGTGCCACTAGTTCATGATAAAACAAATTTGAAGTTACATACTTGCTACCAGAAATTTTTAGGGTGAACTCATAAAAATGTCTCAAAAATTTATGTCACTTACGAGCATTAGCCCAGTCATTTGCATCCGGTACCCCATTTCCCTTAGCAAGATCAATAGAAAACACAATATCATCTTTTTCATATCTTTTCCATACCTTTTCATGTTTCAAAGCTGCATCGAGCATCATATACGTTGAATTCCACCTCGTGGAAACATCTTATGTCAATTCTACATTGTTACCATCATTTTCCATTTCCATACATTCTTCAAATTTTGATAGCCGAGCAGCTGAGTTCTTCACATACTTGACAGCATCTCGAATTCTCTTAATTGAAAGAGATAAATGTTTTATTTTCAGCCCATCATTGACAACTAGGTTTAGGATATGTGCAACACACCTCATGTGTATATACTTGCTGCTCGAAACACTCCCATCTTTTACAGAGAATTCGTCTTTTAAATATTCAATAGCCACGTTGTTAGAACTTGCATTATCAGCCATCACTGTGAAAATATTTTCAATTCCCCAATCACGCAAACATTTTTCAACTGAACGACCTATATCTTTGCCTCGATGTGAAGTAATTGGTGTAAAACTCAAAAGCTTTTTACAAAGTTTCCAGTCCTCATTAATGTAATGAGCGGTTAAACACATAAAATTAACCTTTCATAAAGACGTCCAAGTATCTGTTGTAAGACAGACTTTTTGTTTTTTCTCATCAAAAGATGTTTTAACTTTCTCTTCTCAGCACAAAATATACCAAAACAATCACGTTGTACAGTAAATCGTGACGGCAAGTTGAACTTTGGAAAAGCTAGAGCCATTAAATGTTGGAAACTGTAACGTCTGGGAAATTTATGTAATTATTTTTATCAATAAATAATTATTATGTGATTTTTATGTGAATTTTGGTGAATTATTTGATGATGGATAATAATATTTGGATGTTTATTTCTGATAAAATTTAGATATTTTAATTTCCAATTATCCAGAATTAGATCTAGATGATTTTGGTATTTTTCTGGTAATTTTTGGATTATTATATGATTTTATGAGAATTTATAAATTAATAATGATTATTTTTTTATAAATATAAAATTACTTTTTAGAATCAGAAATCATTCCACTTCAATTGTTTTTGCGTTTTCACAACCCGAAACTCTTCCGAAAACTCCTTCCTAACCTAATCTGATAATTCTGAACATTTTTCATGTTTTGACTTTTTCGATCCGGGGTACGGTTTGACCTGTACGAGTCCCGGGGTGAAATTTTCGATACGCAAATTATTTTATATATCGATAAGAATCCATATTCTCAAAAGGCAAGACATTATTACTTCATTTTTGTATAAAGTATTTTATAAGAATTTCTGTTTTGATAATTATCCAAATTTGGTATAAAAACCGTATCGTCTTTTTAGTTACTTAGCGGCTAAGTAACCTATTTTCAGATCCGATATGTAAATATAATTATCGAATTATTATTAAATAAAATGTGTGACGGTTCTGTCAGCTATGTGTTGCTGTATTATCAATTGTTTGTAATTTATTGGACGCGAAGATTGATTTTATAATTAATTATCGAGTCGTATGAACTTAATTCATTTTTAAACTGATTTTACTAAATATTTATTCTTATAAAGGCTAAAATTGTTTCTAAAATTATTTTTGTTGTTCTATAATTTTTTTTTATTATTTTTAGGAGTTTACAAAATTTAGAAATCAATATTTTATTTATTAATTATCTTTAAATGATTTTCTGATTCTATTTAATTGTAAAATCAATATTTAATTCCAGAATGTTTCAAAAAAAAATATAAAAAAAATCATGAAAATTTAATTTTATTATCTCCTAATTACTTCGGGATTTTAAAAAAAACCATTTTCGTAAATTTTCGGATTACTTTACCCGTTACAATGCTCATTCAATTTTTATAATTTCGGTGCCAGAACTTCGAAATACAGCGATAAAATCAGATTAGGGTTATATCCTTATTAATTAATTTCTCCCCTGCTCTTTCATACCCTCACCGCCGCTGTGTATCTCTCTCATCCTCAAATCTCTCTCGCCTCTCCCGATCACTATCTCTCGTCCATCTCTCTCCCTTTCGATTCTCTCTCTTTCTCGTTACACATCCCCCCTCTCAACTCCTCTCACCTCCCCTGTCCTCCCTTCGTTTCTCTCCGGCCGTCGTTGCTGCTGCCGCCGCTTCCGGTATCACCGCCTTATTCCTCTGCCTCTTTCTCCTTCTTTAACCCCCAAATCTCTTCCTTGTTCTGATTGTGAGGATTGTATGAATGTGTGTGTGCGTGTGTATACACTGTATGTGTATATGTGTGCGATTCTGTGTGTGTGTGTGATGGGTGTGTGTGTGCGTGAGTATGGTTGTGGGTGTGGTGGTTGCTGCTTGTTTTCCGGTTCTTATTGGCAGTAATTTCTTGTTTTGTTGATTGCTCCTTGTTAACTAATTAAATTATTTCTGTGAAATTTGATTATTTTCGTGACGAATTGATTTGCGCAGAATTTTGTTTAATTAATTATCGGTGAAATACGCGTTGGAAACCCGAAATTAATCGAGTACCCGTGAATTTTACCGCCGTCGGCGATGAGCCTCGGCGAGCCGACGGTGGACGGTGATGATTTTTATCTGAGTCCTACGTTTATAAATGAAATAAAATTAATTCGTGAAATTAATTTTGAAAAGAAAATTCCGAATTAAAATATAGAAATGCGAATAACCAGGATAAATAATTGAGATTACATTGCTGTTTGGGAATTATGAATTGTAGTTGTGGGTGATCAGTTGTTGTTGTATGAATGAATTGTTGTTGTGATTGACGTCGAAATGATTCGACGGGTAGGTCGATAAATAGAGGAAACGCTGCCCTATTTTCGGGAAAATAAATTCCGAAATTACGGGAACGTAACTTGTAATTTTCGGTAACGTCGAACGACGATATAATTGAACTTTATGAAACCTATTTACGTGACGTGATAAGATATTTTGTGAATAATCGATTACCCTATTTTTCAAAATGACAAATATACGTATTTTCCGAAATTAAATACCGAACCGATTTTTGAAGATGTGAACCATAATTGCTATGTGTATTTCGATAATACATATAAATATGAATTCGCTTATGAAATCGTATGGGTAGAAGAGGATAGCGATTTGATGTTAAGCTTAAGCGGTTATCTGAATTAGGGTATTTCAACCCTGTAGGTTTTAGACGGAAGACCCGAGACGTGACATCGGAGTAGGAACAATCTAGTGATTAGACATCGAGATCAATGAGGTTCCAACTGAAGGGTCTGAATGTTAGGATCGTATCCAGAATAGGATAGTATTTTGACGATAAAGCCACATGTTCAAGGAAATCCAAAATTCAACCGATAATAGTGGTTAAAGCTTATTGAGGCAAGTATTCCAAAACTTTCTTTAAAATACTGCAAGCATTCCTGATTTTTCTTTTAAAATACTGCAAATATTTATTCGCTCATATTCTAAGTTCAGAATAGTTAACTATTTTACATTTCGCTGTAATTACTCATATTATGCATGTTCTTTTTATTCTTGTTCCTGTAATTTGATTGCTCACTTGAGCAAATATCCATTCTTTCGGGTTATTTGTGAACCCTGAATTGGGATGTTTTGAATTCAAAATGATTTGACATCAAAATAATCCATGGGCTGGATAATGATGATGTTTTGGGGATTAA
Source organism: Apium graveolens (assembly GCF_009905375.1). Lineage (NCBI taxonomy): Eukaryota > Viridiplantae > Streptophyta > Magnoliopsida > Apiales > Apiaceae > Apium > Apium graveolens. The sequence goes on along the minus strand of NC_133655.1, from coordinate 223,335,952 downwards.
GTGTATCTTAATCCTGAGGACCGAGATACGACTGGTGCCTCGAGATGGGCCGTAGTGCCTGGGGACCCAACTGGATCTATATATTGAGATATAGATCTGTATTATATTCTGTCTGATCAGCAGAATATAGATGTGAACTAGTGTCCAGTCTAATTTGTTGTTGATCGCCATTAACGGCATTCTCTTTCGAAAGGTTTTCATGATTCCAAAACCGGACAAATCCCTGATTCAGGAGATGAATCGGGGAATCGCTTGTCATTTTGAATTTATAGTTAAAGGCTGGTGACAGCCAACGTTTATTTGCTCAACTCACTCAATAAATAGAATTGTTTAAAATTGTTTTAAGATTTTGTCCGGAAGATTTCTTTTGATATTGATCTTGAAACTCAAACTATATGCTTGCTGGGAATTTTTGGCTCACTCTTACTTTGTAAATTCTTATTTCTGCCAGAAACAGATAAGGATAAAAGTGAATAGCTTTGATAGACAGCAGAAGTTAGAGAAATTTCCGCTGCGAGATGTTGAAGATGTTAGAAGAATGTGACAAGAGCATTAGTTCATAGGTATTTACATTTGTATTCTAGTTATTGTGAGTTGTAAAGGGTTAGATTCTTGTTTCATACCATAACCTGTAAACGATCCGGATTCAAGGGGTTATTTGAATATTCTTTTATTTTATGTAAAGATTGTTTAGTGACACCAAATCTTGACCCCGAATTTGGGTTGTTATAAGTTGGTATCAGAGCTGCAGGTTATTGGTCACTGAAATAAGAATAGGTGAGAGTAAGATAGTAATGATATATCGTACAGGATAAGAAAGACCCTAGGCATACCCAGGTTAAGTTGAGTTGAGTGTGAATTAGGGTTAGTAGATCCGATATAGAGTTGGTAAGATAGGATTACTGAGAAAGTGTAAGGTGAATGTCGCAACACTATAGGTATGTTGAATTCTTAGACCCTACAATAATGAGGAATCAACGGATTGACGGAGACTGGGTATTACCCTACTTTTCACGTGGTTTTGAAGAAAATGCGATTAATTTTGTGAGCACTTGTGAAAGAGATGCTAGGTGAGCTTTAGTACGAGTTGACTTAGGTATTAGGACGAGTTCCACGTCGAAGGCAACCAGTTGATGGAAGCTGATGAAGAAATAACGTTGCGCGTTTCGAAGGCACCACCGTTGCGAGAAGATTCTTATCACTTATCGGGAGTTGTGCAAGGAATAATATCTACCTTACTAGGTATAGGTAAGATTAGCAAGAAGGTATGCCCTTACCTACGGACAGAACATCGAATCACATGCGTGGTTGTAAGCATAACGTCAAGGACGACGACAAGAATATAAAAGACAATGGCAGACGTCAGCGTTGGGTTCGAGTTAGGAATAAAATGGCATGTAACGGTGAATGGAGTTTCGTCGGCTAATAAATGCATGTATAATCCAAGGAAAAGTGGAAGAAGTACCAAAGTGGAGAGACCCTTATATGGGAATTCTTTAATTAGATATTTCATTGGTAAATCATAAAAATAACAAGTAACTTATATAGTAATGACGACCAAATATTTGTTTATCAAAACTTTAAAATGAGATTTCAGAAAAGATTTTCTTAACCAACTTTCAGAAGATTTTTTGCATGAAATAAGTTTTACAAATTAGTTGTCGAATTACTATTTATGTTCTTGTTATTACAAATAGAAAATGACCTAAAAAGATAATGGATTTAGACTCAGTGTTGTTAGTTCGGAGGACCAAGTAGACCCATTGGCAGGAAGAAAGGTTTAAAGTTTTCTGTGAAAAATGAAGGTAAATATTGTTTAAAACAATCAGTAATTGAATCAACATATTAAAATATTATTTATCCAATTTTAAAAATTTAATGAGATTCGTGATTTGAATGGATGGAGGATGATTGAAGAAAAAGAAAGAATCCTCCAGATAATTGGAAAAGAATCGTGTCTCTATCAACGAAATTGAGGCGTTGCGTGATCGATAGTTATTCTACGCGACATAGATGAAATCTGAAGCCGTGATTACAAATTTTGCAAGGACGCAATTATGGTCAAACCATTACAATATTGGATATGAAAGTGTTTCCAGACGACATTCCGAAGTTATATCGTGATCTAAACGGGGAGTCTCTCACTCGAATGATTTCTGAAGGCATACGTAAGTGAAGCGGGGAAGGTGATCGGCATTAACATTCTTTCTTCAAAAACGATAGTATATGTTTTTCTTGATTCTTGAATACGTAGGAGCTTCTTCTGTTGATAAATTTTATGAGGCGAAAACGAACGAAAAATTCTTGTATTCCTTCTGAATTGTTTCTCCTCTCAAATTCTTGATTCCTGATTGAGACAAACAGTGTTGTGATATAACGCTTTGTTGAAATGACGAAGAGTCGGGTGGGACGCCACCTAATCATGTACTGTATGCCATATAGTATGAAAGACTGGCCATCTTGAGTACGAATATGGTTGTCTCATTCACATTTAAATCTTCACTCATTTTTCTTCCTTCAATTTTCTGATTTACAAATTCTTCCAATCAGTTGCTGCATTGTTACTCCTTATTCCATTTTTCAATCAAAATCATGTTCATAAACTCTCATCTTGCATCGAGTCTGTTCTTTGACGATTCCAAAAGAAATAGAATAGTCCCGTGCGACAGGTAGAATTATGTATCAAAGGAGAATATGATTGCAAGTCGATAAATGATGGACATTTGCGAGCAAGGAAGAATGGATACACCGACAACGTGGTCAGGGCAATGATATCAAATCAGACAGTTGTTCGTGTTATGAGGATCTCATCAGTATGGTAGATTGCGTTAACGTAACGACACGAAATGAATGGTTAGCGAATCGTACATTAATTACAAAATAAGGAAGTAAGGTAGTGTGCATCAGACAAAACAAGCGAGGGTCGGGATGACAATCGAAGATCAAGGAAAATCTGAACAATGACTCAGACATGCAATTACTACGTGAAACATCCCATCATCGTGGGAAGACATTTGTCGTGAAAATTCAAGATGGAAGAAATCTTAAATATAATCGAACTTTGAACGTGTTCTTCAAGAAGTTGTGAAGTTCTCTAACTTGCGTAAATAAGTGATGGTGAATTTAATGCTCATACCCGGGTCAGTGACGAAAGTTCGATGCGAAGGCATAAGTGGAGATGAAGCAATGGTGACTCGACTGTGAAACTTTTCAAGAAATAAAGATCTAACGATTGATTGTGACGGTAATAATAAAGACCATGCGCAGTTATTAAAAGATAAACCGATTAATAATGTTCAGAAATAAATTAAAAGAATCATGAAATCAAACCTTAAGTTCATTAATAACAATTCGTAATATTCTGAATGGACTGAGAAGGGTATGGTTATATTAATCATTATGGGTTTCAGACCCAATCCCAATTAAAAAGATATATGCTATGCCAGTCAGATGCTGATCAAAGGTGAATTGTGGGAATTGATGATTTTGGTTGATGAAAGTGGGTGGATATGATTGTGAATGATTTAGTTGATTGATGGTATCGGCTTGAGTCCGAATGGTAGTCAATAGTGTAGGGGAAGTGCTGCCCAAATTCTCAGAAATTACCCTATAGTTAAGGACAAAGAAGTATATTGTCGTTCTCGTCAGTACTCCAAATAATTGCGATCTCAGTTCTTGAAAAAGTTGTTATGACCAAAACGATTTTATAAAATTGGTCTTTGATTCCAGTTAGCTAGTTAGCACTTGGTTTAAGTAATCAGTTAAAAGAGTTAATTGATCAACTTTACCAACTAATGGTTAGTTAAATGGAGATCGATTCCAATTAGATTGACTCAAGCTCTAACATGATTTCCAGATCCGAAATCAAAGTGATAAGAAATTTGGAAAAAGTAATGGCATTAACGTAAATTGAAGGCTTAGTTCAATTAGCGTGATGTTACTGCAACCAGGTGCAAGGTTTGATCCAGAAGAATACGCTCTTTCGTTGAATTAGAGGAACATGAAGTTACTGGTACATGCTAGTAAGAAGAATATTTTTGAGAACTGAAGGTTCAAGATAAAGAAAAGGGATTATATCATCTGCAATAGCGTTCCAAGAAGGACTTGGATGTATACCCATATCAAATGACGAATTAATGGAAGATTTGAATGTACACTTCTTTTGAACGGCGATTAAATGGAAGTTGCTGTAAAATAATGGAAAGTTCGCAAATTCAAGCATCTAATGAAAGACGGAGACTGATGAAGTCCGCATGTGAACTCCAGAAATGACTTATCCAATGATAAACAAATTAATATTACTAAGAAGAAGAAATTTGTTATGTTTAAAAGAAATAATGAATAATGAGAATGGAGAAATAATAAGAAAAAGAAGTGGAATCAAAAAGGATGATAAAGAAAATTTATAAAATAATCCAGGAAATATGTAAGTTGGGAACGTCGGTTGAGCCCGAACTGTTAGGAGAATGAGCTGAAACATCGATAGTTGGAGATAAGAATTCGTTCCAAAAATGCGTGTAAACTGTTAGTGTATACTGAAAATATTTATTTGAAGTATGTACATTTATTTCTGGCCAGTTTATTTGAGAATCATTTGAATGTTTACATGTTGTCTAATATTATATATTGTGAACAATCTAGTATCAAATGGGATACGGAATATTAGATTGTTAAAAATGGTTATATAATATAATAAGGTTCACAGCACAGGTGATGTTGGACAATCCACTGGTATGGCTGTAGTATTATTTAGATTAGTTTATATTGACTAATAAATAATACTAGTATAATTTGTGTATATTGAACAGGATCAAATTTAGAATTGTTCCCTTAATACTAATTAAGAAGGAGAACTAAGATTCTATGTTATTATTAATGCTTAGGTTCTTAATCCGGAAATAGTAATTGACACGTGTATATTATTTACATGCTTTGATTTATATATGAAATAATTCTTTTGAATTATATCATTATATTTTGGGTGATGGAATTATATACATGGTGGATATTATTTATTGAAGGAATCCATGTCCTGATAATATTCGGGTTAATGATGTCCCCTTGAAAGCTCAAAAAGATTTAATTATGTGAAACCCTGCAGGTGGAATTTATTCTGGCATAATTAAATAAAGGTTGAGTGGATGATCAAGGATAAAAGATATTAATTAAATAAATTATCAGTAATTTATTTAATTAATGGACATATGATATTTTAAACATGGGGAATTTAATAAGCAAATAATATTGGAACCGAATTAATTAAATTACGGTATTAGGAAAGGTAGTGCAAATATTAATTCTTTAGTGGATTGAATTAATATTTAATTACATTGGGCTAGGCTCAAGATGTAATTAGAAGGCCCAACCTAATTATCCATGGTCCCTATTGTAGCCTATATATATTCTTATTCTCTTTTTGCTTGGAATTGTGTGAAAACATATTGTAGCCACCAAGGAGCAAGAAGTGAGGATAACTTGAGAAGACGGAGGCCACACTTCGCTCAAGGGAATTTGGGAATACAATAGAAGAGCGTGGAATCAACCATTAACAAGGTAATCCTCTTTTCGTAATCTTTATCGTAAAACGTAGTAACAACCTAAGTTCGTGGTTCCCAACAATTGGTATCAAGAGCCTGGTAATGGGTTCTACGTTTTATGATATAATGTCCATGTCGTAATTATATATGCGTGTATATAGTATTTTGCTTGTATTGGTTTTGATGCAGGTTGTTAATCCACTATTATGGCCATGTATATTTTAATTATGTGTTTGGATCCCACGTGGTTTAATCGTGGTTAATTTTTGTTTTGGTTTCCACGTGGTTTAATCGTGGTTGTAATTTACACGAGGGTTGATCGTGTTAGAATAGATTTTACAAAATTAGTTTTGTATTAGATCTATTTTTTTTTGTAATTGTTCCGGGTATTTTGTAATAGTTATGTGCGATCGGAAATCAATTCCGGTAGTTTTTTATTCTGTTGTGCGATTACAAGGGGCTGCTGTTGATGTTTGGATCGAACAAAATCAAAACAAAACTCACAGAAAAGCAACAGGCGCGCGTGCGCTGCGGCCGCTGCGGCAGCTGGGACTGCTGGGACTGCTGGGGCTGCTGGGGCTGCTGCGGCAGCTGCGGCAGCGGCGACAGCTGGGGCTGCTGCGGCAGCTGGGGCTGCTGGGGTTGCTGGGGCTGCTGGGGGCGTCGGGGCGCGCTTGGGGCAGATTTTTTTTGAGAGCTGGATTTTTTTTTCAAGGGCCATAATAGTGGAAAATTTATTTTAATTTTTTCCATTAAATTTTAATTATTACTGTAATTTATTGATTATGTGTGTCGTTAATTATGTGTGTAATTCTTTTAAAATTGCATGTTTAACTTAATTAGGACGACATGGACATAAAATTTATTTATTATTTTAATTAAATGTTATATGTTGCTAAAATTATGTGTGTAATTTGAATGCATGATTAGACATAATTATAACAACATAGGGCCCCATTTAATTTTAAAATTCCTCAATTTTAATAAAAAAAATTCTAAGTGGGAGAGGGAATTAATATGAAATTAAATCCCATGGTCTCCATTATTGGTTGTAGGTAATTTAACATAAAGACGAATATAAATTATATATACGTCACCCATCGTGACATGTAATTTGTGGTGTCTAGAATGTTATAGAAATTACTAGAACAAACTTCTTAAATTAATAAATTTTGAAAGGAATAAATATGGATTTTCTTTATTTCTGATTTGGGGCGATTTTGTCAAAAACGGGTTCATCGAACTTGTAAGGCTGTGGGTTTTAAGCGAGACCGATGTGACTCCTCCACTACCTGAAAATCAAACCATTGATGAATATTGAATTGAAGTATTCTATTCAAGGCAAAATTACGAATATTGGAAGGTATACACGCCACCCATCGTGGCGTACCAAGTTCCATAGATTTCGAATAATTTAAGATTTGATGATGGTATACACTTAGCTATGAAAAATAATATAGTCCACCCCAACGTGGCATATTGTTTAGTAATAGGACCGAAGTAACATTTAAACCCAATTAGGTGGTATACATGTCACACATCGTAGCGTACCAGAAGCTTATGGTGTTTAGATGTTAGTGCATTAAATTTTAATAATTTAGATCTTAATAATTAATGCACCCTTATTTATGTGATGTTTTTATGCATGATTCTCAGGATAAAATGGGCTTTAATCCACTATTCACCATACTTAAGGATAACAAACTTACCGGACCTAACTATATTGAATGGAAACGAAATTTGGACATTGTGTTGACTGCTGAGGAGTACAAGTTTTGCACTTATGAACCCAAGCCTGAACAGCCTGCTGCTGATGCTCCTGAAGATGAGAAAGAGTATTATAAATGGTGGATTAAGGCTGATGAGATGTCGCGATGTTACATTCTGGCAGCAATGTCGGGTGTTTTGCAGCATCAGCATCAGTCTATGGCCACTGCTTCGGATATGCTCTTTAATCTCAAGGAACTTTTTAGAGATCTGAATAGGGCTGCTAGGCAAGTAGCCATGAAGGCTTTAATGAACACTCAGATGGCTGAAGGCACACCTGTAAGGGATCATGTTCTCAAGATGATATCACATCTGAATGAGATAGAGATCCTTGGTGCTGAACTTGACGGGGAAACCCAGATTGACATTATCCTTATGAGCTTGTCCAAGAGTTTTGAGCAGTTCCGCTTGAATTACAACATGAACAAGAGGCAGTATAGTCTCGCGGAACTGCTGACAGAACTTCAGGCAGCTGAAGGATTATTTCGGCAGAGTGTTCAAGTGAATGTGGCTGAGAAAGGTTCTTCCTCTAAGCTGAAAGGTATTAAGAAGAAGAAAAAGGCTCAGACACAGAAAGCTGTGAAGGTAGTGGGAGTTCAGGGTGGTGTGAAAAAGCCTAAGGGAAAGTGCTTCAGATGTAAACAGTCAGGTCACTGGAAACAAGATTGTCCTCTTCCTAAGAAGATAAACAATACTGGTATGTCTCTTTCTCTAGTTACAGAAAAATTTATAACGGCTATATCTACGAGCACTTGGTGTGTAGATACAGGAGCCACTGATCATGTTTGTAATTCTATGCAGGGGTTCCAACTATCCAGAATGCTTAGAGATGGTGAGATATACGTGTTCATGGGAGATGCTACGAAAGTAGCAGTAGTTACAGTAGGAGTTATTCATTTATCTTTTGGTTCTGATAGGATTTTGGTTTTGAACAATTGTCTTTATGTACCTTCTTTTAGAAGGAATTTAATTTCGGTTTCTAAACTTGCTTTGGATGGTTATAATGTTTGTTTGGATCGTAATGTTTCTATTATGATGAATAAACGAATTATATGTTCTGGTACATTGCAAGACAATTTGTATATAATTAATCCTAGTCAACCTGCACTGCAACTGCAATTTAGGGAATTGAACAACACATCTTCTAACTCTACTAAAAGAAAGGAACCTTCTAGTTTGAACCAAACATATCTTTGGCACTTGAGATTAAGTCATATTAACTTGAGGAGGATTCAAAGACTGGTAGTAGACGGGCCTTTAAGCTCATTGGCAGTAGAGCCATTTCCAGTTTGTGAATCCTGCTTGGAAGGTAAAATGACTAATAGGCCTTTCAAGGCAAAAGGGAATAGAGCCAAACAACTGTTAGAATTGGTTCACTCTAATTTATGTGGACCCATGAATATCCAAGCAAGAGGTGGTTATGAATATTTCATCACTTTCATTGATGATTATTCTAGATATGGGTACGTTTATTTGTTGCACCGTAAGTCTGAGTGCTTTGATAAGTTCAAAGAGTACAAAGCTAAAACGGAGAAGCGACTTAATAAAAGTATCAAGTCACTACGATCAGATCGTGGTGGCGAATACTTGCTTGGAGAATTTAGGGAATATTTATCAGAAAATGGGATAGAATCCCAGTTAACTGCACCAGGCACACCCCAGCAGAACGGTGTAGCAGAGAGAAGGAACAGGACTATTTTAGAGAGTGTTAGATCGATGATGAGTTATTCGGATTTACCCAAGTCGTTTTGGGGACATGCCTTAGAGACATCAGCTTATCTTCTGAACTTAGTACCTTCTAAGTCGGTTCATAAAACCCCCTTAGAATTGTGGACCGGGGATAAACCGAGTCTAAGACATATTCGAATATGGGGTTGTCCAGCACATGTGCTGAACAAGAACGCGACTAAGTTAGAATCTCGTACAGAAGTAAGGTTGTTTATAGGCTACCCCATGGAAACGAAAGGATATTTATTTTATAGTCCGAAGAATCGGGATGTCATTGTTAGCACCAATGCAAGATTCTTAGAGGAGGAATATATAATGAATCACAAACCCATGAGTAGTGTCATTTTAGAGGAACTAGTGGGAGGGACAAATAATACCCATGAAGCTGTAGTACAAGTAGAACAACCACAACATAATGTACAACATGTCACTAATACCGCACCAGTGCCTCGTCGTAATGGGAGGGTTGTTCAACAGCCTGATAGATTCATGTTTTTGGGTGAGTCTTCAGACTTGGTCTCTGGTGAACATGATGATGATCCCCGTACATACGAAGAGGCAGCACAAGACAAAGATGCAGATCTTTGGCAAAAGGCGATGGAATCTGAGATAGAATCAATGTATTCTAATCAGGTCTGGGAGCTCGTGGAACCACCCAAAGGTATAAAACCTATTGGATGTAAGTGGATCTACAAGAAAAAGAGGGGATTAGATAAAAAGGTGAAAGCCTGGAAAGCAAGACTTGTTGCGAAAGGGTATACTCAGAAAGAAGGTATCGATTATGAGGAAACCTTTTCACCGGTAGTCATGCTTAAGTCAATCCGTATTCTTTTATCTATAGCAGCTCATCTCGATTATGAGATTTGGCAAATGGATGTCAAGACAGCTTTTCTTAATGGAAGTCTTGAAGAAATCATCTATATGCAGCAACCAAAAGGATTCATTAAGGAAGGTCAAGAGCATCTGGTATGTAAGCTTAAGAGGTCTATTTATGGACTTAAACAAGCTTCTAGAGACTGGAATATTCGTTTTGATCAGGCAGTCCAGTCATATGGATTTGATCAAAGTCCAAGAGAATCGTGCGTGTATAAGAGAAGTGAAGGTAATGCAGTGGTTTTTCTAGTACTATATGTAGATGATATTTTAATCATTGGAAACAATGTTGAGATGTTGTCATCAGTAAAGGCATGGTTGTTCAAACAATTTGACATGAAGGACTTAGGTGAAGTGGCATACATCCTTGGGATCAAAGTTATAGGGGATCGCAAGAAAAGGATGTTGGCTTTATCTCAAGAGCCCTACATTGATGAAGTATTAGCTCATTTTAACATGCAGAACTCCAAGAAAGGTTTTCTACCTTTTAAGCATGGAGTTGCTCTATCTAAGAAGCAGTGTCCTTCGACACCTAAGGATATAGAGAGCATGAAAGCAGTTCCTTATGCTTCAGCATGTGGAAGCTTAATGTATGCTATGTTATGTACGAGACCTGACATCTGCTTTGCTGTAGGCATGGTTAGTAGATATCAGTCGAACCCAGGTCAGGAACATTGGAGTGCAGTAAAAACTATACTCAAGTACCTGAGAAGGACTAAGGAGTATATGTTAATTTACAAGGCCTCAGATCTATTTCCTTTGGGATATACTGATTCAGATTTCCAATCAGATAGGGATTAGAGGAAATCAACCTCAGGATATGTTTTTACTTTGGGAGGTGGAGCCGTTATATGGAGGAGTGTAAAGCAGAAATGCATTGCAGACTCCACCATGGAGGCCGAGTACATGGCGGCCTCTGAGGCTGCCAAGAAGGCTGTATGGTTCAGGAACTTCCTTTTGGACTTAGATGTGGTACCTAATTTTCCTAGGAGCTTGACGGTGTATTGTGATAACACTGGTGCTGTGGCAAATTCAAAGGAACCGCGAGACCACAAAGCAGCTAAATATATTGAACGTAAGTATCATCTCATACGAGGAATCGTAAAGCGAGGGGATATAGTTGTGGCTCACATATCATCAGATGACAACCGAGCAGATCCTTTCACAAAGAGCTTGCCAACCAAGGTTTTTGACAAGCATGTGGAAGCGATAGGAGTCAGATATATGGACACATAGATTTTTATGTAATAGTGGATTAACTAAATACTGATGTACACATAGAATATTTTGAGTATAAGTGGGAGATTGTTAGTGTATACTGAAAATATTTATTTGAAGTATGTACATTTATTTTTGGCCAGTTTATTTGAGAATCATTTGAATGTTTACATGTTGTCTAATATTATATATTGTGAACAATCTAGTATCAAATGGGATACAGAATATTAGATTGTTAAATACGGTTATATAATATAATAAGGTTCACAGCACAGGTGGTGTTGGACAATCCACTGGTATGGCTGTAGTATTATTTAGATTAGTTTATATTGACTAATAAATAATACTAGTATACTTTGTGTATATTGAACAGGATCAAATTTAGAATTGTTCCCTTAATACTGATTAAGAAGGAGAACTAAGATTCTATGTTATTATTAATGCATAGGTTCTTAATCCGGAAATAGTAATTGACACGTGTATATTATTTACATGCTTTGATTTATATATGAAATAATTCTTTTGAATTATATCATTATATTTTGGGTGATGGAATTATATACATGGTGGATATTATTTATTGAAGGAATCAATGTCCTGATAATATTCGGGTTAATGATGTCCCCTTGAAAGCTCAAAAAGATTTAATTATGTGAAACCCTGCAGGTGGAATTTATTCTGGCATAATTAAATAAAGGTTGAGTGGATGATCAAGGATAAAAGATATTAATTAAATAAATTATCAGTAATTTATTTAATTAATGGATATATGATATTTTAAACATGGGGAATTTAATAAGCAAATAATATTGGAACCGAATTAATTAAATTACGGTATTAGGAAAGGTAGTGCAAATATTAATTCTTTAGTGGATTGAATTAATATTTAGTTACATTGGGCTAGGCTCAAGATGTAATTAGAAGGCCCAACCTAATTATCCATGGTCCCTATTGTAGCCTATATATATTCTTATTCTCTTCTTGCTTGGAATTGTGTGAAAACATATTGTAGCCACCAAGGAGCAAGAAGAGATGATAACTTGAGAAGACGGAGGCCACACTTCGCTCAAGGGAATTTGGGAATACAATAGAAGAGCGTGGAATCAACCATTAACAAGGTAATCCTCTTTTTGTAATCTTTATCGTAAAACGTAGTAACACCCTAAGTCTGTGGTTCCCAACATAAATAGGGATGATTAAACAAAGGTATTGATGGTGAACTGCTAGAGAAGAACATTGTAATGAATCTCATATCGGAATTCTTTAAAATTAAAGTGAGGTCCCGGAGGTTCGAACGAATGCTTTACCAGGATTACCTCAAGGAATGAGGTGAGAATTTCTCGTCGGTTACTGCACAGAGTCAAGCTGGTGTCAAAAGCCATGTATCGTACAACTCAATAGGAATGAAATAAAGAGCGAAGGAAAACTTCAGAAATGTGAAATGAAAGAATGATGAAATAAAGAATATTTTGGGCTGTGCACAAAAGTGGTCATGGAAAAAGGAAAACGGAGGTATAAGGTTACGCGTCGATTATCAAAAATTGTAAGTTTGAAGATTAAGTGAACAGGATGTACCAAGAATATTGGATAGGGTGATTGTATTTATTGATAACATCCTCGCTAATTCAAGGACTAAGGAAGACTAAGTTGAATGCCTGAAGATATGACTGCGAAGAGTTGAAAAATAGCAGCTGCATTCTCAGCTTCAAAGATATGAATTATGGTTATAACTGATTATGAGCTCCAGTGTGTGGTTAACTACCAAATAGGAAAGGTCCATTTAGGAACAGATGTTTCAAATAGAAAAAAAAGAGTGAATACCATTAAGATTATTGGGAAATGGTTAAAAGAATTAGAAAAGTTAGGAATTGAAGAATAGGTTTAGATCCGTCTTCTGGGTTATGCTGATACTTACTTTGTTGTTGGATATCAAAGGTGGTATTAATGCAGATGATTGATGTTGACTTCAGTATGGGATGTTGTGAGCATCAAAGTTCGTATTGATATCTAATTTGATATGACAACAAAATGAGTATTAGTACCAAGAGACCGGGTTTTGAATAAAGTTATAATTCATCCCGTTCCAAATTAATGTACTTTCTTTCAGATAGTAAGGGATTCTCGCTTGATGAAGCTACTTGATAGTGATTAAAAAGAAATAAAAGTATGCTACCGAATGGGGAGTAGATACAATTACCGAGATTTTCCTTTTAGTTTTGCATAGATGTAGAACATTCCGAAGCATCAGACGCCATGAGCTCAGGATATCGGGCGCAGACGAATAGAAATGCAAGAGACCGATTTAGGATTCTCGAATACGATTGGAAACGATCACAGGTCAGGCTAACTGAACAGAAGGAGACATGAAAAGTAAAATAGAACAATCAGTGAAAATAGAAAGTTCATGAACACGAACTATTAGAATTGGAAAGAAAAGAAGATTAGTGTGAATTGAGTTAGTCCTTTGAGACAATGAGATAGATAGAACGATTGTGAATGAGTTGGTCTTGTTGTCACAGGTATAACGAGTCCATAAGGCATTCATGTGTATATGACTACGAAAATTTATTTAGCTTCAAATGTATAAAGTAGAAATTGGGTTAGGGGTTGCATGAGCAACTAATAGAGTTGATGACGGTAACGGGCCATTGAGTTGTGATTAAGGTGATCTGAACTGAGAAATTATAAGAAAGATACTTGGAAAAATATCATGGTTTGTTCCTTAGCATGATTCTGAGGACAGAATCCTTTTAAGGGGGAAGGATGTAACGTCTGAGAAATTTATGTAATTATTTTTATCAATAAATAATTTTTATGTGAATTTTGGTGAATTATTTGATGATGGATAATAATATTTGGATGTTTATTTCTGATAAAATTTAGATATTTTAATTTCCAATTATCCAGAATTAGATCTAGATGATTTTTGTATTTTTCTAGTAATTTTTGGATTATTATATGATTTTATGAGAATTTATAGGATTAATAATGATTATTTTTATATAAATATAAAATTACTTTTTAGAATCAGAAATCATTCCACTTCAATTGTTTTTGTGTTTTTACAACCCGAAACTCTTCCGAAAACTCCTTCATAACCTAATCTGATAATTCTGAACACTTTTCATGTTTTGACTTTTTCGATCCGGGGTACGGTTTGACCTGTACGAGTCCCGGAGTGAAATTTTCAATACGCAAATTATTTTATATATTCATAAGAATCCATATTCTCAAAAGGCGAGACATTATTACTTCATTTTTGTATAATGTATTTTATAAGAATTTCTATTTTGATAATTATCCAAATTTGGTATTAAAATCGTATCGTCTTTTTAGTTACTTAGCGGCTAAGTAACCTATTTTCGGATCTGATATGTAAATATAATTATCGAATTATTAGTAAATAAAATGTGTGACGGTTCTATCAGCTATGTGTTGTTGTATTATCAATTGTTTGTGATTTATTGGACGCGAAGATTGATTTTATAATTAATTATCGAGCCGTATGAACTTAATTCATTTTTAAAGTGATTTTATTGAATATTTATTCTTATAAATGCTAAAATTGTTTCTAAAATTATTTTTGTTGTTCTATAATTTTATTTATTATTTTTAGGAGTTTACAAAATTTAGAAATTAATATTTTATTTATTAATAATCTTTAAATGATTTTCTGATTCCATTTAATTGTAAAATCAATATTTAATTCCAGAATGTTTAAAAAATATACATATATATATATATATAAAATCATGAAAATTTTATTTTATTATCTCCTAATTACTTTGGGATTTTTAAAAAAACCATTTTCATAAATTTTCGGATTACTTTACCCGTTACAATGCTCGTTCAATTTTTATAATTTCGGTGCCAGAACTTCGAAATACAGCGATACAATCAGATTAGGGTTATATCCTTATTAATTAATTTCTCCCCTGCTCTTTCATACCCTCACCGCCGCTGTGTATCTCTCTCATCCTCAAATCTCTCTCGCCTCTCCCGATCACTGTCTCTCGTCCATCTCTCTCCCTTTCGATTCTCTCTCTTTCTCATTACACATCTCCCCTCTCAACTCCTCTCACCTCCCCTGTCCTCCCTTCGTTTCTCTCCGGCCGTCGTTGCTGCTGCCGCCGCTTCCGGTATCACCGCCTTATTCCTCCGCCTCTTTCTCCTTCTTTAACCCCCAAATCTCTTCCTTGTTCTGATTGTGAGGATTGTATGAATGTGTGTGTGCGTGTGTATACACTGTATGTGTATATGTGTGTGATTCTGTGTGTGTGTATGTGTGATGGGTGTGTGTGTGCGTGAGTATGGTTGTGGGTGTGCTGGTTGCTGCTTGTTTTTCGGTTCTTGTTGGGTGCAGTTTCTTGTTTTTCCGATTGCTCCTTGTTAACTAATTAAATTATTTCTGTGAAATTTGATTATTTTCGTGACGAATTGATTTGCGCAAAATTTTGTTTAATTAATTATTGGTGAAATACGCATTGGAAACCCGAAATTAATCGGGTACCCGCGAATTTTACCGCCATCGGCGATGAACCTCGGCGAGCCGACGGTGGACGGTGATGATTTTTATATGAGTCCTACGTTTATAAATGAAATAAAATTAATTCGTGAAATTAATTTCGAAATGAAAATTATGAATTAAAATATAGAAATGCGAATAACCAGGATAAATAATTGAGATTACATTGGTGTTTGGGAATTATGAATTGTAGTTGTGGGTGATCGGTTGTTGTTGTGTGAATGAATTGTTGTTGTGATTGACGTCGAAATGATTCGACGGGTAGGCAGATAAATAGAGGAAACGCTGCCCGATTTTCAGGAAAATAAATTCCGAAATTTCGGGAACGTAACCTGTAATTGTCGATAACGTCGAACGAGGATATAATTGAACTTCATGAAACCTATTTACGTGACGTGACAAGATATTTTGTGAATAATCGATTACCCTATTTTTCAAAATGACAAATATATGTATTTTCCGAAATTAAATACCGAACCGATATTCGAAGATGTGAACCATAATTGCTATGTGTATTTCGATAATACATATAAATATGAATTCAGTTATGAAATCGTATGGGTAGAATAGGATAGCGATTTGATGTTAAGCTTAAGCGGTTATCTGAATTAGGGTATTTCAACCATGTAGGTTTTAGACGGAAGACCCGAGACGTGACATCGGAGTAGGAACATCTAGTGATTAGACGTCGAGATCAATGAGGTTCCAACTGAAGGGTCTGAATGTTGGGATCGTATCCAGAATAGGATAGTAGTTTGACGATAAAGCCACATGTTCAAGGAAATCCAAAATTCAACCGATAATAGTGGTTAAAGCATATTGAGGCAAGTATTCCCGAACTTTCTTTTAAATACTGCAAGCATTCCTGATTTTTCTTTTAAAATACTGCAAATATTTATTCACTCATAGTCTAAGTTCAGAATAGTTAACTGTTTTACATTTCGCTGTAATTACTCATATTATGCATGTTCTTTTTATTCTTGTTCCTGTAATTCGATTGCTCTCTTGAGAAAATACCCATTCTTTCGGGTTATTTGCGAACCCTGAATTGGGATGTTTTGAATTCAAAATGATTTGACATCAAAATACTCCATGGGCTGGATAATGATGATGTTTTGGGGATTAAGTGTGTCTTAATCCTGAGGACCGGGATATGACTGGTGCCTCGAGATGGGCCGTAGTGCTTGGGGACCGGACTGGATCTATATATTGAGATATAGATCTGCATTATATTCTTCCTGATCAGCAGAATATAGATGTGAACTAGTGTCCAGTCTAATTTGTTGTTGATCGCCATTAACGGCATTCTCTTTCGAAAGGTTTTCATGATTCCAAAACCGGACAGAACCCTGATTCAGGAGATGAATCGGGGAATCGCTTGTCATTTTAAATTTATAGTTAAAGGCTGGTGACAGCCAACGTTTATTTTCTCAACTCACTCAATAAATAGAATTGTTTAAAATTGTTTTAAGATTTTGTCCGGAAGATTTCTTTTGATATTGATCTTGAAACTCAAATTATATACTTGCTGGGCATTTTTGGCTCATTTTGCTTTGTAAATTCTTATTTCTACCAGAAACAGATAAGGATAAAAGTGAATATCTTTGATAAACAACAGAAGTTAGAGAAATTTCCGCTGCGAGATGTTGAAGATGTTAGAAGAATGTGATAAGAGCATTAGTTCAAAGGTATTTACACTTGTATTCTAGTTATTGTGAGTTGTAAAGGGTTAGATTCTTGTTTCATACCATAACCTGTAAATGATCCGGATTCAAGGGGTTATTTGAATATTCTTTTATTTTATGTAAAGATTGTTTAGTGACACCAAATCTTGACCCCGGATTTGGGTTGTTACAGAAACCAAGTCCATCAACATGCTTGAATGTTAGCTCATCAATTATGATCATTTCAGTATAAGTTTTCCTAATAAATTTAGCATCAACCTTTATAGAGACAAAGGAATCACCTCATGCTTGAGTTTTCATTCCAGTTATTTATCTTTGACTTGCATCATCCTTAGGCTTTTCCTCGTAAAATTTCTCTAAATGTTTATGTATAGAAGATGTCCCATTGGACGAATTAGCAGCAAATTCCAATCCACAGTGCTTGTATTTGCCTCTCAATTCACCTGTCGTTGCATCTCAAAATCTTTTAAAATCGTCCCAAATTTCTGAATGTAGTGCCACAGGTTTTTTTTTGTTCTTGACCTTGAACCAGTTTGAGTTTGATTGAAAGATATTCCATTCGGGTCTGTGTTATTAATAGCTTCAGTATGATTCTGAAAAAAGTAAAAAAAAATCATATTGGTCCGTAAACAAAATTTAAAAAAGCTAATACCTTTGAATAATATCAACACTCGATAGTACAAGTAGTTAGTAGTAGATTGTATACTCATCAATCATCATTAATCATTATAATATATTAATGGAACTAAAAAGATTTCCACTAATTATATTCAAGAAAACCCTAATAAGGTAATATAGTTAACGAAACATAAAAGAAAGTAAAAGTACAAGTACTTACTGAATCTCTTACTGAGTCCATAAGATATGTTGAGTGATGAAAAAGAAGAAAAGAATCAGGTCATACTTGTGGCTGTAGGGTTATAAATGTCGCCTTGTTCTACTTCTAATGGTGTATGTTCATATACTAGAGCAGAAGTTAAAAGACTGAATACATAGACAAGATACGTAGTTATTTATAATATTATATATATATTCTAATTATATTATACATAAACGGTTCTCGGTTCTTTCGGTTTTTGATCGTCAAGAACTGAACCGAACCGGGAACCGAAATTTTTAACATTTTAAGAACCGAACCGGACCCGAATAACTAAATACCCTAACCGAACCCGAAATTTTTGAACGGTTTGGTGCGGTTCTCGGTTCTAACCCATGAAATGCTCACTCCTAATTGTGAAGTATTTGCACTTTTTGGTTTATGGACAGATTTAGGCCACCCCTTGCTTGGATGAAGATAGGCTTCAAGAAAAGAAGCTATCTAGGCCTTTTTAAGTTCATTGAGCAATTGGGTGTCCTTTGGAATAACAGGATTAACTCTATCAATAATGACATCCAGCTCATATGCTCTCTTGGATTGGAGATTTGAAAGAGACACCTGTAGACACCTGTCGAAACCACAATCATTGACATTGGCCACTATCCTTTTCTCTAAGAAGTTTCCAACCTTTACAATCACCACTCACAGAAAGTTGATGTTGTTGACCAAAACTCTCTTGTAAGTGATGTAGTTGTTATGAAGAAAGACTCTTAGAACAGTTAGTAGCTCATTGAACTCCTTGTCTTAATAGGGTCCTTCTGCAGCTTTGTGGAGTCTGTCTTTACTGACATCTTGAGAAATTTTGACTTGAGTAGAGCTCTGGCCAGAGTGGGATGTAGATTTTCCAGCTTCCTTTGATTGTTGAATTCTAGCTTCTATCCCCCTAGTCTTGGTAGCAGGCAGGAGTAGAGGAGTTGGAATTTCTGGCCTAACAGCTTCAGGCAAGGCAGGTAGTGGAACCTTCAAGGCACCCATAATACTCCCAAAGAGACATAATTCTACATTTGGAGATGTTTGTGGGAGTCTACTAGGGACCTTATATCATTTTGCTGACTCTGCACTAGGGTAGTGAGAGCAGTGACCTGAGCTGTAAGTGAATCATTGGAGGCTTGAAGAGTGGAGACTTGTTGCTGTAGAGACTGAATTTGGAGAATTGTTGAGGTGGAAGTTGGTTGTTGTGAGCTTGATGATAGAAGAGCACGAAAAGTGGCTTAAATAGATTCCTTGATTCCCTCCATCAATAATGCTGAGGGTTCATATATGGCTTGGTGGAGTTGGTCCAATTTGACTCTTGTGTCATTGTTACTTGTGATTTGATTTTGGACAACCTTATGAAGAGCCAGAAATGATTGTTTTAAATTTTTGATGCTTTGCTCCATACTAGTCATATCAAACCTGGCCATTTGATCAGCAAATTTGTTGAGTTTATTTCTGATCTCTACCTGAGTTGGCACAAGTTGATCCAATTTATCTTTCACCAATCTCCTTATCCTATCTTGATGACTGTCTAGTGTCTATTACAGTGCTTTACTAATGAGGTGAATAGCTTTGAGTTGTGCCTTATAGACCTCTATAACAATATCATATACTTCCTGTGGACTGAGAGTCTTGGCATTGCTTCCTAGGATGATGACATATTCTTCTCTGAATCTAGCCAAGACCTCATCCATACTCAAACTAAAATCCTTATTTATCCAAGCATCCACATTCCCATCCTGCTCAGCTTCATTAACAATCTTGTGTTGCTGTTCTTCAACATCTGTTTTATATGATAGCCTGATAATCCTGATTGGACATGTCAGTTGTGAGTAGCTGTTGGGAAATATTTTCAAGGCCAGATAGTTGGTCCACAAGGAGATCATTCATTGTAATTGGCTGAGTTTGAGCATCCTGCTGCCATTGTGAGATGAGGTGTGAAGGTTGTTGAGTGGGATTAGAGGTAGATGGAATGTCTGTTTGGTTTGAGGTGGAGGGTTGAGAGGTGGTAGGTAACCCTGTAATTGGAATCACAGTTGATCTCACAGTAGAAACTGTGGTTGTGACAATGTGTTGTTCACCAAGAATGGGAAACTCCATTTAAATTGGAGGGGATTTGACCAGGTTACTATCAGGTTATGTTATGCCTTATAGACCTCTGTAACAACTTTATATACTTCCTATGGACTGAGAGTCTTGGAATTGCTTCCTAGGATGGTGATATATTCTTCTCTGAATCTAGCCAAGACCTCATCCATACTCAAACTAAAATCCTTATCTAGCCAAGCATCCACATTCCCATCCTGCTCACCTTCATTAGCAATCTTGTATTGCTGTTCTTCAACATCTGTTTTATATGATAGCCTGATAATCCTGATTGGACATGTTAGTTGTGAGTAGTTGTTGGGAAATATTTGCAAGGCCAGATAGTTGGTCCACAAGGAGATCATTTATTGTAATTGGCTGAGTTTGAGCATCCTGCAGCCATTGTGAGATGAGGTGTGAAGGTTGTTGAGTGGGATTGGAGGTAGATGGAATGTCTATTTTGTTTGAGGTGGAGGGTTGAGAGGTGGTAGGTAACCCTGTGATTGGAATCACAGTTGACCTCACAGTAGAAACGGTGGTTGTGACAGTGTATTGTTCACCAAGAATGGGAAACTTCATTTAAATTAGAGGGGATTTGACCAGATTACTGTCATGTACCATGACCTTAAACCCTTGTTCTTCTTGCAAAGAAGTGGCACTTGAATGTGTTTTACTTGTCTCCCCAATAACTAGATCATTGACAATTGGACTCCTAGCTTTAATTGACAAAACAATTTCAGCCAGGGTTTTGAGGGGAGTTGTCCCTACACGAGGAACCTCCAATTGAATTGGAGAGGATTTAGATAGCTCCCCCTCAGGAGTAATACCCTCAAACCTTTCAATTTATGAATATTGATTTGCACATGAAGGTGCATTTCGTACTACCATAGGGTCTTCAGTAAAAACTGATGAAACCCCTGTATTTTTGTTGGTGCCATCAAGGTCTACCCCAGCTTGTAGCCTCTCACCAACTGAATGTGGTTCCTGGGTGGTGAGAACAGTCTCTTGAACTGTGTCACTTGATTTTGACAATGGTTGAGAAGTGGATTCAAGTGTTTCATTATAGGTAGAAGAAATTTGAGAAATAAGATTATTGATTTGAGAATTCAGTATTGGCAGCTCCCCCTGAATATATGAGGGAGCTTCAATAGATGTGCTCTCAGTGTGTTTGCCAACCAAACTTCTTCTTTCACCAACTTGAGAGTGCTCAAGTTGGGGTGCAGACTCTTTATAGGATGCACTAAGGAGAGTGGTTTGTTCAATAAGAACACCATGTTGAGAGGATACCTCTAGAATCTATTTAGATCCTTTTTTATAACTGCATCCTTTTGGGAGGATACAGAGGTAGCTAATTGAGTGGTCAACTCAATTTTATTTACCTTCTTTGGATTTTTGACCAAGGTAGACTCTGGTTATATTTGGTCATCACCACTCTCATTCACAACAGTTAAGGGTGCATGTTTTCTCTTCTTTTTACTCATTCTACCCTGTTGAGAGGATGAAGTGGTTGGATTCCTAGCTTCTAAAGGTAGAGAAGGAAGGGTCTCAGTTTGGGAAGGCCCCTATTATTGTTCCTGTGTTTGTTCATCCACAGACACATGAGTCATAATTGTGCTAGATGTTAGAGTGGACCTCAAGTCAGGCATAGGGTAAGGGTAAGTCCTGAATCTCTCCAACATAAATTGAGTGATTCTAAGACTTATAGGTACCTTATTCTTTATAATAAGTGAGCCAAATAGTATTTTGGACACCTATTTATAATTGCCTATCTTTGTTCAATCAATATCTTTAAGTAAATTAATGTCTTGAACTTTATGATTTAAAGTAGATATTATAAACCTAGGAAAGAAAATTTCCTTAACTCTTGTGGCCAAAGGCATTGTGAGCCTTGTGTTGAGTTCCTCAAGAATCAAGAGCCTCAAATTGATGTGTCTGTTGTGAGCCATGGAGAACACCAGCTTCTGAACAATACTTAAGATGTTGTCATACCCTGTCTTCCTGCAGGTGAAATCTCTCACTATGGAATCAAACAGGAATGACCATTCCCTCGTAAGATGCTTCTTGTTCAAGCTAGAATGGTTGATCCTTTTACTGTAATTTATGAAGTCCATGAATTCAGCTGGTTTCTGTTTAGTGGGCACCTCCACCATGCTATCAGCAGGGGATCCAGAGCCTTGTTGACATCATCCTTATTAAATTCAACCCGTTGTCCATGGATTGAACAATTTACCACCAAGGATGCAGCTTGATTCTCATGCACAACTGTCCAAACAACGGTTGAGTTCCATAAATCATTGAGAACATCCATATACAGAATAGGATTTGCAGTTAGAGCACTTGTAAAGTATGTCTCAGATAAAAACTTGACAAAGCTCTTGAAACTCAAGAGCTTGGTTAACATATGTGAAATCTAGGTAGTTGGTTCCATCCCTAGGGATAACAGCTCTAGCAGTGTTTGATGCCATTGTAAGTGTTTGAATTTGAGTGGGTAAGAGATTTGAAAAAAAAAGAGTTCGAAATGAGAGAGAACGGTTAAGATTTATAAAAGCTAGGTCACTTGAGATCTCGAAAGCGTAAAGAGGGGTTATGTCGAGATGTTTGGGTATTTATAGAAAAAGGAAAATGACTTATCGAGAAGTAGAAATAAACGTTTTAGCTTTGCTTATCGAGAAGTCACGTGAGAGAATAGATACATATCGATATGTCACTATCCTAACTCTTATCAAGAACTAGATAATGACTAATTGAGATGTCAAATAAATACCCAGTTTGTCCTTAATGGACAGAATATTTCTAATTTTTATTTGAATAAATCAAAATAAAATTAGAATGATTTTATATCAAAAGTATTTTACTAAAATAATTTATTGAATTAAATTATTTCAGTTCCGAGTTATCGAGAAGTCTAAAAATGGATAATTATAGAGAACTCTATGAATTAACATATGTTGAGGTCTCTACAAGACTTATCGAGAAGTCATAACTAGGCTTGTCGAGAATTCCTTCGAGAAGTTTGAAAAAAACTTATCGAGAACTCTATCTAGAAGTCTAAAAATGACTTGTCGAGAAGTCAATTAGACTTGTCGAGAACTCAGTTCTCTATATACTTTTATTTTTTTTGATTATGTCATATATTAACTTTACATATTAAAAATATGAATTAACATTTAGACAATTTTTTTAGAATTTGAAAAATTCCAAGCTAAATTTTGAATTTTAAAAAATAAATATACAAAGATTTCTGAAATATTTATAACTCATATTCCAGTTAATTTCCAATTAAATAAAATTAATTTTGATTCACTAGAAATTAAACTGATGCAACATATTAGCTGAGTTCTTGACTTTAGGTTGAAAATTTTAATATTCCAATTTCATCAACAAGTCTAGTGAAAGTTGCTTCATCCAAAGGTTTAGTGAAAATATCATCTAATTATTTTTCTATTGGAACAAAAATAAGCTCAATAATACCATTTGCAGGATGTTATCTAATAAAATGGTACCTTACATCAGTATGCTTTGTTCTAGACTGATTAACAGGATTAGCAATAATAGATATAGCACTAGTATTGTCACACATAATTGGAATTTTTTGTAACACTAGGCCATAGTCCATTAGTTGATTTCTAATCCAAAGCATTTGAGCACAACAACTTCCAAAAGCTATGTATTTAGCCTCAGCTATGGAAGTTGACATAGATTGTTATTTCTTACTGTACCAGGATATAAGTCTTTGTCCAAGAAATTGACAACTTCCACTAGTGCTCTTTCTGTCAACCGCGCATCCAGCAAAATCTGCATCTGTGTATCCAACAGTTTCAAATCCAGTTCCCCTAGGATACCATAATCCCAAGTTTGGTGTTCCCTTTAAGTATATGAAAATTATCTTCACAGCCGTCAAATGTGATTCCTTTGGATTGACTTGAAATCTTGCACACGGACCTGTTGCAAATATAGTGTTTGGTCTACTGGTAGTCAAATACAAAAAAGATCCAATCATTCTTCTATAACCCAAAATATCTACACTTTTTCCTTTCTTATCTTCATCCCACTTTGTCGCTGTAGACATGGGTGTTGATGCAGGTGAACAATCAACCAACCAAAGTTTTTCAATAAGTCTTTAACATACTTGGTTTGGTTGATGATGATTCCATCACTTCTTTGACTGACTTGAAGTCTAAGAAAGTAACTTGATTCTCCCAACATACTCATTTCATATTCACTCTGCATAAGTCTTGAGAATCTTTGACATAATTTTTCATTTATAGAACCAAAAATGATATCATCCACATAAATTTGAACTAGGATCATATCACCACCATGCTGCTTGTAAAATAGAGTCTTATCAATTGTTCCTCTAGTGAATCCATTTTTTAGCAGAAATTCTTATAATGTCTCATACCAAGCTCTAGGTGCTTGCTTTAGTCCAAATAGAGCCTTTAGAAGTTGGTAAACAAAATCTGGAAATTCTAGATCTTCAAAGCCAGGTGGTTGTTGTACATAAACCTCTTCTTCCAACTCACCATTCAGAAATGCACTCTTTATATATCCATTTAATATACTTTAAAATTTGAGTGTGCAGCAAATGCAAGAAAGATCCTTATTGCTTCAAGTCTTGTAGCTGAAGAAAAAGTTTCATCATAATCAATTCTTTTTTCCTGTGAGTAGCCTTTTGTAATCAACCTTGCTTTGTTTCTTGTTACAATTCCATTTTCATCCATTTTGTTCCTGTACACCCACTTTGTTCCAATTATACTTCTGTTCTTCGGTGCATGAATCAACTTCCAAACTTTGTTTGTTAGGTCCAAAAGGTACATACAGAGGAGGGTGAATGTATGTTTTTCATTTTTATCGATTTAATGCAGCGGAATATCAAAACTAAAAATAAAATAAACAAACAAAGAGATTCTAGGTAAATATTCTTTTATTCAAAAGTATAAATACCCGGAGGGTTTTCTTACAACTCCAAATACAAAGATTCGAAGCAATAAATATAAAAAGAACCAAAATAATGGCTATCACTAAAGGGTTCTTTTTATCACTCTAAAAATCTACAGCTCCTTTATCAAATGATAAACAATACACATAAAAAAGCTACAAATAATGAGTGTAAAAAGATGTATGAATTTAATGAGGTGTGAATTAAATTGGGCAGCACTTCTCTCCTTAATTTCAATAAATGAAATCGAACAATTCTCTGAGAAAATATTTATGCAGAGCTTTGCTTTGAATGTGCTGAGAAATGTTTTTCTGTGTTGTTGATTCCAATATACTTCTGATTTGATTATATAGACTGATAGGTTGTAGGAAAGAGAATGTAATAACCCCAAATTTTGGAATTTATGAGACACTGATGAATAGTAACTTTTGTTGCTTCTGCTGATTAAGGAAAATTATCAGACCACGCTATATAGGAGTAATGTTATGGAAATTCTAAGATTGTATTAGTATTCCATAAATTAAATGAGTGTATGTAAAGGTCGTTAGAATTCGGATCCGGACACTTTGATTTTTCCCGAAAATCCACCAGATACCGAAAGAATTGAGTATAAGGTAACATGATTAAAAGGATTTAAATTCAAGGATTATAAGAGAGGATAAAAAAAAGGAATTTAAGATATTGAGAAAGGTTTAGGGGAACCCAAGTAATAAGATCCCGGATATGATCCCTCAAACGACGAATGGAAACGAAAGTTAAGCGAACCGTAAAACAAATGAACGATCAAGAGACAATCTTGTACAAGAAGCTAAGGAGTATGACATCATCAAACCACAAGGAAGAGACATGTGTTAAAAGATGACACAAACAAGATGACACAATCAAGATGACATAAGCATGACAAATGGATATGTTTAGTTGGTTGAATGTGAGCCAAGTATTATTTACCATGGTAAAATTTTAATTAACAAAGCAAGAGAAGCAACCAAGCAAAATCATAACAAACAAAATTGGAAGTTGACTTCGCCTTCCAAGAAGAAAGCTCTCGGCCAAAACAAACTCAGCAACTTCAAACTACCATATCTCCTTCAATACTCGCTCAAATATTGTGTTCTATAGCTCGTTAGAAAGGTATTGAGATGGCCTACAACTCTTGTTCACACGTCTCGTCCAAATAAGCATGGTAAGACCCTCATTTTTGCAGTTCTTTAAATCGGAATTTTAGAAACTTCAAAATCTAACTTTGTATTTTCTTGATTGGTTGTGAGATCCAAGCTTGTATAAGGATTAATCAAGGTTTTAAGGCTTCCTAGCAACTTTCCCCTCACAAATAAAGGTATAAAATTTCTGGACCTTTAAGCTTGAATTTTGGGATGGTTTGGATGGATAAGTAGTTGTTTGAATGATTAAGTTTGAATTGAACTTTGGTTGTTAAGTAGATTAGTTGATTATGGAGATTGTATAATGTTGAATTGGAATAATATTCTTGACCTTGTTTTGGCTAAGATCAGTAGCCTAGATTTGAATCTTGAAATTTTGGATGGATTGTAGTTGGAAGGGATTGATTTGGAGTGGTAAAAATATTGGAAATCGCTAAGTTCTAGCCGTCATAATGCCCGATTTTCCTTAACTGTTTCTGTGATTAACTTTAGGACCCCTGAACTCACTGTAAGATTATCACCTTTTCCATTTTTAGATAGTTCATGTTACGAGCTTCGTTTTGATATGTCGTTCACCTAAATCCGAGTTACGAGCGATGAGAAACGACCATTTTAAGTAACGGTGTTTCGCGAGCGAACCCCGAAACCTCGAGTAACTTTGAGACCATGATTGAGACCCTTAAATGATTAATCGAAACACGAGAGAATTATATCAAGTGAATAAGGCAGTTAGTAAAGTTCTCACAAAAGAGTCACCTTAAAATTCATAACGGTTAATTTATTAAAATTAGTGGAGCCGAGGGTACGCGAGCGATTAACGCAAATCATTAAGCGTATAAGTGACCGTAAGCGACCGTTAGGGTATGAGTAAGTTTTGAATAGATTCTTAAGCGACCGTGGTCTAATTCCGGCTTATGTTGTTGTTCATAGGTTACCGGACCCACTCTAATCTTAAGTCTACCCCGGAACACTCAGGCAAGTTTTCTACCCGTTATACACTTGTTGTGATGTAAATATATATATGCATTATCTTGTGATAAGTGCATGACTGTTATTAGAAAATCTTGCGATATATTGGAGCATGTTGATATGGTATATATATGCATGTTGTGAAATGTTGATATTTTATTATCAATTCAAATGCTTATAAACTGCATAATACTTATGCTAGATATAAGCAGTAGTGGCGAATACCCTTAGTATAGGGGACCCGAAGGTGAACATTTTTCTAAACCGGGAGTCGATGTTCCAGAGTATAATATATATAGGTGTATATATATATATCGAGACTTAATGAAGTATCGGACTTCATTCTTTATAATGATATTTCAAAGATTGAATCTATTCAAGTCTTATCTTGTAGTCTCATCTATGTGATGAACTTTTGAAATTGATTATACCTTGAACGGTGGTAGTTCTAGTAGTATTCGGAAAAGATATAAGTATATTGGAGTATCTTATAACTTCATCTTTTCAACTTATATCTGGTTAATGAATATCTTATGCATGACAAAGATTTTCAGAAAAACGTTGAGACGAGGTTAGATATATGAGATCACCTTGCAACGATATTTTTATACAGTTATAAACTGGAACTCTGTGTATATTATACATGTCAGAGGATTTCAAGGATTTTGAAAAGTATATATGTATATATATACTGAATATTTTGCGAATTCGTCGTATTAAGATATCAAACTTGGTTCATTTCTTCTTGACCAAGACTTTCTTGAGTATTATGAGAAGGCTCATATATTATTAATTACTATACATGTTATTTTGGTGAGCTGTTTTGCTCACCCTTGCTTCCTTTCTTCATCACACAACAACAGCTAGATAAGTTGAACAGGACCAAGCTCCCAATTTGCGAGCGGATAGGAAACGTTCCGCAGTTTCCTGTAGGCGTTGATGCCGCTGTAGCTGAGGTAGGAACTACCAATAGGCTAGGTTTTCAACTGTTGAAGTACCAGACTTATGTATATTTATGAATTGTAATAATGGAAAAGAATATGTAAATTTATTCAGAAACCCCTTTTGAGGTGTAATGACTTATAATTATGGAATAAAATGACTTGTGTTATTTTTGGTATTCATCTCTGAGACTATAACTTGTGGTGTGTGTGTGTATTTTGTGGGGTCACAGTACGTAGTAGTTGGTTGTTTATTAAGATTAAGTGTTATTAAGGGAAATGGAACTCGTGAGAACCCGGATCCCCGACCCCAGATTTGGGGGTGTTACAGAAATGGTATAAGAGCTAAGCGACGTTAAGATAAGAAGTTCACTAAGATAATAAGAACTCTTGCCAAGTTCATAGTCAGACTACCTAACATAGTACTGACAGTTAAAACCCTTATGGGAACCCTTATAAATATCTTGATAGAAGCGTAGTTCGTTATCGTATATGGTAGTGGGACTCTGAACCCTGAAGTTCAAGAGCAATAATATGATGATGTTTTACTACATATTGGGGATCAGATTATGGATCCAATGGAGCACCCTAATAAGGGACCAAATGATGTTCAAATTAAGGATGTAGCGGTTGAGGATATTATCCCAGAAGGGATTGTTGCTGAAGAGGATTATGTGGAGGATCCTGACAAGAACGAAGAAAGGACCGATGAGGAATGGATGACCTTGGTCAGGACGACTACCAGAGGTAGGATTGGCCGATAACTACCGTAGGTTCATTCAAGTTTGTAAAGATAGTAGCCCCTTTAACGCAGCTTACTTGTAAGACTGAGAAGTTCGAATGGACAGAGAAATGCGAGAACAGCTTTTAAGAACTGAAGAAAAGGTTGGTGACGGCCCCTATATTGGTGTTTCTCGATGGAAAAGGAGTTTTGTAAATTGTAGTGACGCTTCGGGTAACACCCCCAAATCCGGGGTCGGGGATTCGGGTTGTCACGAGTTCCATTTCCCTTATCAATACTTAATCTTATCAGTCAACCAACTACTGCGTACTGTGACCCCACAATATACACACACACACCACAAGTTATAGTCTCAGAGATGAATACCAAAAAAATAACACAAGTCATTTTATTCCACAATTATAAACCATTACAACTTAAAAAGGGTTTCTGAATAATTTACATATTCTTTGCCATTATTACAATTCATAAATATACATAAGTCTGGTACATCAAAAGTTGAAAGCCTATCCTATTGGTAGATCCTACCTCAGCTACAACGGCATCAACGCCTACAGGAAACTGGGGAACGTTTCCTATCCGCTCACGAATTGGGAGCTTGATCATGTTCATCTTGTCTATTTGTTGTTGTGTGATGAAAGAAGAAAGCAAGGGTGAGCAACAAGCCCACCAAAATAATATGTATAATGATTAACAATATATGAGCATTCTCATAGCAATCATGAAAGTCTTGGTCAAGAAGAATTGAACCAAGTTTGACCTCTTAATGCGACCAAGTCGCAAAATATTTAGTATATATTTTCATATACTTTTCAAAATCATTGAAATCCTCTGCCATGCATAATAAACACAGAGTTCCAGTTTATAACTGTATAAAATCTTTGTCATGTATAAGATAATCATTAACCAGATATAAGTTGAAAATGTGAAGTTACGAGATACTCCAATATACTTATATCTTTTCCGAATACTACTTGAACTACCACCGTTCAAGGTATAATCCGTTTCAAAAGTTCATCACATAGATGAGACTACAAGATAAGATTTGAATAGATTCAATCCTTGAAATATCATTATAAATAATGAAGTTACGAGATACTTCATTAAGTCCCGATATATATATACACCTATATATATACATTTCATACACTCCTTGAAAACCTCTGTTATGAAAATTATAAACAGAGTTGCAATATCCAATGAATTTTGGAAAGGAGAAAACCTTGGCATAAACCTGATATCTTGCTGATCAGGCAAAGATACCAATAAGTAACTTTTTCTACTAGTAGATGGACGAATTCCCCACTGGTCATCACCCAGGCCACAATAGGACCTTATGCTGGACTGCCACTCAGCCACTTACGCATTTGATGGACTCCCACTGAGCCACTTACACGTTCATGGACGCCCACTGAGCCCATGTTGCTTATGCCGACTCAAATAGATGAACTTACTTCCCGAACGATGGGCAAGTAATCAAGATGTTTTCTCAAAACAGCAACCTCGTTACGAATGTAAAATACACCACTGAGCCGGATCCCTCAGGTTCTGAGCGAGTATTTAAATCCCCTTCAAAAGGAAGATCTTAAATAAAAAAATGAGTTTTGGGATCCGCTCTAACTTTTAAAAATCATTTTGAAAACTCGAAAACATTTTTAAGAATGTTTGGAGTAATGCTGATTTAATGAAATAAATCAGTCCCGATATATTAGAAAATATCTGAATATTATTATTTAAATAATATTCCCATAAAGGATCATCTCTATAAAAATAATTGAATTAGAAGTTTTAAAACTCATACTTGAAATGAATAATAAATAACCAAAGGTATACTTATACGAAGTACGATCTTTATTTGAATAATCGAAAATAAGTTTGATTATCGAAACATTATTCTTTAATAAAATAAAGAATATTATTTAGTAAATAAGCGGAGTCATAAGTCCTCGAATGAATATTCAAAATAATATTCATTAAATAGAATAAACAGAGTCATAAGCCCTCGAATGAATATTCAAGATAATATTCATTAAATAAAATAAACCGAGTCATAAGTCCTCGAATAAATATTCAAAGTAATATTCATTAATAAAAATAAACTTATCGAATAAACCTTATTCGATTAATAGTTTTGAAAACTATATCTATATATATATATAAATATATATAATATACTCGGGAACATCGACTCCCGGTTTTAGAAAATGTTCGCCTTTGGGTCCCCTATACTAAGGGTATACGTAACTACTGCTTATCTCTAGCATAGGTATTATGCAATTATAAGCATTGGAATCAACAGATAGATATCAAGATTACGAAACAGACATGCATATAAACCATATCAGCATGCTCCAATATATCGCAAGATTTGCTAATTAACCGTCATGCATCTATCACAAGATAATGCATATACATATATACATCACAACAACTGTATAACGGGTAGAAAACTTGTCTGAGTGTTCCCGATTAGACTTAAGCTTAGAGTGGGTCCAGTAACCTATGAACAACAACATAAGCCGGAATTAAACCACGGTCGCTTAAGAAACTAGACTTTAACCAATTGAACCCTAATGTTTGCTTATGGTCATTTCTACGTTTAACAAATCACATAAGTCGTTCGAGTACCCTCAGCTCCACTATTTTTAATAAATTAACCGTTATAAATTTTAAGGCGACGCTTTCGCGAATACCCTACCAACTACCTAGTCCACTTTAAATAATTGTTTCATTCTCCAATTAGTCATTTAAGGGCCTTAACCAAGCTTTCAAAGTAAGGCGAGGGGTAATAGTTCGTTCGCGAAATGCCGTTACTTAAAACGGTCGTTTCTCCTAAACCGTACATCGGATTCAAGAGAACCACATATCAAAACGAAGCTCGTAACATGAACTATCTAATCATGGCAATGGTTAAAACGTAACAGTGAGTTAACGGGTCCTAATGTTAAAAACAAAAGCAGTCTAGGGTAAATCGGGCATTACGACGACTATGTTTACGCGATTACCAAATTTAAACCATTCCAATCAATTCACAATTCAACCCACAATCACCACTACAACCAAACTTCATCCATTCTTCACTTCAAAAGCCCCAACAACTCAAGATTTCCAATTTATACTACTTCTCAATCATGAACTAAGAGCTTACTTAAGTTCAATAACTAATAATCAAGATTTACCATTCCAAAAACATTACAAAACCAACCAATCTCTAAATTTTCAATAACAATAACCATGCTTCTCATGAACTATACTACTCATAACAAGCTCTAAACATGAGTACACACTCATTACACTTAACCCATCATCTAAACATTATGAAATCCAAACCAACAAAACTTAAGATTAAGGGTTTGAGAAGTTATACCTTCCTTGGAGAGTGGAGAATCAATTAGGAAGCCTTAAGTAACCCCTAACTATCTCTACTAAGCTTGGATCTTGAAGAAAATGTAAGAAAACACAAAGTTAGTTTCTTGAAAACACTATTCACCAAGAACTTTGATGAATTGATTAGCTTAGTAAACCTTGGAATCTTGGCTTCAAACTCATAACATAATTAAGTCATGAATTATGGAAGCTAAGGAAACAAACCTCTTAATTTTTGAAGGTGTGTAGCTTGAGTTTTGAAAATTTCTCCTTTGCTTTTCATGGAAAAGCCGAGAGCAAAGAATGAGGGGGGAGAAGATGATGTTTGCTTGGTTGTTTTCCCTTTTTGTTTTGTTAATTAACCTTTTACCATGGTGAAAAAATGAATTGCTTAAAATCAACCAACAATTCCTTTCCTTTTTGGTCATGCTTATGTCATCCTTCTATGTCATCTTGTTACACTTGCCCTTCTCTTGTTGGTGTGATGACATCATCATCCACTAACCCCTTTGATTAACTCCTAATCACTTGGCTAATGATCGCTGATCTGTTATACGGTTCGCTTAACTTTCGTTCTCGTTTATCGTTTGAGGGATCATACCCGGGATCTTATTACTTGGGTTCCCTTAACCTTTCTCAATACATTATATTCCTTTTTATAATCCCCTCTTATAATCCTTGAATTTAAATCCTTTTATCCTGTTACCTTATACTCAATTTTTTCGGTATCTGGTGGATTTTCGGGAAAAATCAAAGTGTTCGAATTTGGATTCTGACGATCTTTACATGCACTTATATACCATATAGAATACTAATAAGATCTCAGAATAATAATAAAAGAACCTCTATAAAGTGAGGCATAAAAAGTTTTCTTATTCAACAAAATCACTATTCATAAGGTTTACAAAAAGTCCAAAATTTTTGGGGTTATTACAGTCTCCCCTCCTTAAAAGGATTCCGTCCCGGAATCAGATAGAAAATGAATAGGGATACTTTCTTAGCATTGCACTTTCTAACTCTCAAGTCAATTTTCCCACATTGTGGTTCTGCCACAAACCCTGACTAGCATGATACCCCTTCTTCTAAGCATTTGTCCATTTTTGATCTATAACCCTTCCTGGTTGCTCCATATAGGTTACGTCTGGTTGCATGTCTATGCGCTCATATGCCCCTATTTGTCTGGCATCCGGATTACACTTTCTTACCATTGATACAGGGAACACGTTATGAACTTGCTAAGGTTCGGGGTAAGGCTAGCTCATATGTTAACTTCCCAATACGACTTAATATATCCAAGGGTCCAACAATTCGTGGGCCTAGCTTTCCTTTCTTTCCGAACCACATCCATCCTTTCCAAGGGAATACCTATAACAGCCCTAGGTCCCCTACTTCCTACTCTATTTCATTTCGTGTCAAATCAATATACTTCTTATGTCCCTCTTGGGCTATTACCAGCCGTCTTCTGATTAGATCTATTATATCCTTGGTCCTTTGGACTACTGCGGGTCCGAGCATCTTGTGCTCTACAACTTCATCCTAACATAAGGGAGATCGACATTGTCTTCCCTCAAGGATCTCATAAGGCGATACCTCGATACTGACATACGATCGATTATCGTAAGAAAACTCAATCCGCGTTAAGTGATCATTCCAAATTTTGTTCAAGTCTATTGTACAGACTCTCATTATCTCATCTAGATCTACAGCTTTTGCTTCTCAATACCCACTCTTTTCCAGTTTGTAATCGTTACTATCTTCCATACCCAATTTTATACTGATTACACTTTTGCTCGTTAGCGTTCTATAACCTTTTAATAATCGCGTCAACTTTAGTATCACGAACGTGTTAGAATCAGAATACCAGCATACTTTGTACCACTTCATCTCTAGCTGCCTCCATCTTCGAAAGCTTGGTCCTTCATATAGAAAAAGAATTTATTGAGAGATCACTATGATCATGAACACTTGTTACATTGCATAGTTAGTACAGAAGGTGGCCAGCCTTTAGTACTTGACAAGCAATTAAATAATAGATGGTATCCTACTAGGCTTCTATCACACAGATAGATAGTCATTCGGCAATACCTCCCCTTCTGGAAGGGTTGTTCTTCTCAGCTTATACAAAATGAAAAGGAGAGAAAAGAACGAATTGAAGAGAATTGTATATGAAAAAAATACTGCCACAAATATCTGGCTTGGAATCTACCTCTGAACTATAGAGGTTTATCATAGGAGAACAAAATATATATATTTGTATCAATATCCAGTATTATCGTATTGCATTTCACATGCTTAAATATTTTTGCTATTCTGTCCATCATTCTATGGACCCATGCTCTTCCCCGAGCTTATACACAATCACCTTTGGAACTCCCTCGACATCGAAAATCGAATCTGGGATCTCATTCTAGACATCATCGTTACTAGAATTATATGCTTGCACCGCAACCTTCCTTGTATAGTAATATGACTCTCTATTGATAAGAAGGAATAAGTATTCATTAGGTAGATAATTGACTTAATTAGCCTATCAATGATAACTTATACACCACCACGACCCGATTAGTGGTACTCACTCTCAACATCCATTCCAATACAACTCTCACGGTTATAAGTAATCGGCTCATTACTCGCAGAATCATTCCTGCATTACTATCGCCCACCGTTGACCTACTGTAGTCATTCGCTTTCCTCGGAATCTTAATATCTAATCATACAGAGTCTATATCTGCCGTATGAAAATCTTTTAAGGAGTTAACATAATCACCATTCATGATTCATGAAGAACACTCCAGATCCTGACGTACATTCATGACATGAAGCAGATAAAATTGCAGAAGAGTTTCAATCAAAGCAACGATAGCAGGTTAATATCATTATTAACCATATGTCTTTATTGGGAGACATGCATCTCAAAGGTTCATTTAGTCATTTCGTAACATGGTCCTGGCTTATCTCAAGATAGTACATTCTAAGATAGATAGCCCACTCATGGCGATTACATGAATTAAATCATTACCAAACTACTATTACTGTTGGGTATTGCACAGTCATCAGAAGGAATGTCAATCTTCCAAACCATAATACAACCTTCACGGCTTCAACCATCATCACTGTATTCCTCTGGCACGAGCGCCTATAATTATCCTCTTACATTTAAAGTGTCGGCCACCTCTTTGGCCTTTCCTGATAGTAATATTTCCTTACAATCAATGTCATTTTAACCACCTTCACTAAATTTTCTACCTCATTTCAAATCACTGCTTATGTGAAAATGATTTTCTTAAGTCCTTGTGATAAAAAAAATCACTATTTTTCCATAAGTCACTGCCTTAGTCTTTAAATGTAAACATTATCATGGCTGACTCTCGATCGTACTTAGGACGTCTTTTATCTTGGGCCCTTCTTGCTTTAACAATTCTGACCTTCATTGGTTCAATCTATACTTCTTATGGTTTAACACGTGCCCACCTGGCATTATTATAATTATGCCATTTTTCCTTTATCAAATTTCTATTCTTGAGAACTTCGAATATTACATTTCTCCTTATAAAACCTCTAAGGTTATCCTTAAATCATTACTCTGTATTCCCTAGATACAGGGCATATCAAAATATCATTTACTAATACTAGAACCATTGTCTATGTACTTCAGAAAAATTTCTCTACTGATCTTTAAAGGTTGTTGTTACCTTAGTCCTTCGTTCCATACTATCAAAACTCATACTGTCCCTATTAAGGGTGAAATGCCAACCTTCATGCATTCCCCTATGGTTCATCTCAAGTTATCGAAGTTATATCCTTAATTCCACCTTTAAAAAGGTACTTGCATCCTTCCATGGATAAATCAAGTCATATATCCTTGATAGATAATCTTATTCAATCATTCCCACCCAGATAGTCTATAACAATTTCACAATAGCATCTTTATTCAAACTGAGGTCAACCCATATGGCCTTCAAAAGATAACAATGGTTACCCGCCTTTCTTTCCTAATTTGGTAATGACAACAGGGATGTTCTGGAAGATATTGGTCGTGTTCAACGTGAACTTCTTCTTAATAAATCCTTATTTACTTTTGTTGTTTATCTCAACAGTCATCTCAATGTTGGAATACCTTTTGATATCTAGAGTCTCCCTTTTGGGCATCAAGCCACAGGTGTTACATACACTTCATATTTTTGAAGGTCACTTCCTTCATCCCATTTTCCTAAATTCTTGTTATCCTATCTCCTCAGTCCATCCGTGTTTCCTTATTAATTCAGCGATCTATCTCAAAGTTTCATCGAATACTCTCAACTTCAAGGGGATTAACTATACGTATCGCTTACGCCTTCAAACCTTGAATTTATCTCATGATCAGTCACCATCGCGCTGATGATGACACACTTCTCTATATATATTGCAAGGGTTTCTTAGGTTTCCCATACCTAACTCCCTTATCACTTCTAAACTCTATTTCCTTTATATCCCTTTATACTCCTTCCCTTTTCAGTCTTTTATTTTCGTTTCTATTACAACTATTTCATGAACCAACACCACATAAGCATTGATTTCAAACATCTCATCATTCTGGATTCGTGTGCTCAGAACGAATCTTGACAACTTTTACAACTTAGATTCATAATTCATCATACTCATATGCCTTTGTTCTGGCTCTAAAGCTTTTACACTATCTCCATAACCTTGGGAAGTACTTTCCTGAAAACAATTGACTGAACTTAAATCAGTTTATTATAATCTCTTGCTCCGTGCCTTCCTTGGCCTTTCACCAGTGGGTGGCCTCTCTCTTAGGAGGGTAAGTGACAAAAACAGTCTTTTGTGATTCGTCAATCATTTAGAATCTCAAATGATTCCTATATATCCTTTAGCCAGGCTCTTGCCTCGAGTGGGTCAGCTTGTTCCTTGGAACTCTGAGAGCTTAGCGACTTAAAGGTCCTGAAAGAATTTCTCACCGCATTGTTTCCTCAGGGTGGTGGTTGGGGATAATAGTCTAAGTTCTGTCTAGAAAGGTCCATAAATTGTCGTATAGGAGTACCGTCTCGGGTCTCCTTTCCTTACTCGACTTTTGTTTCCTTAGTCTGAACATTCCCTCCTCCTCCTCATAATCGGGGTCATCCTACATGTTTTAAATCCTCATTTTCCACTTTATTATGTTATGGGTTCCTTTTCACGTTCAGGGTTTGCTCTAAATCTTATTCCTCAAACTAGCTTTCATTTAAGATCTCATCTTTAAGCTCTTGAACATTTGGAACCCAAATTCTGTAGGAGTACCTCATTATTCCCTTAATTGTCTTGACGCGTACGCGATTACCTTGTTGTGCTGTATAAAAAGCACCATAATTCCTTATGTGAAGCGTCACTACACATTACGAAATTTCCTTTTTCCATCCGGCAACGCCAACATAAGGGTCGTCACCAACCTTTGCTTCGGTTCTTAAAAGCTGTTCTCGCATTTCTCTGTCCATTCGAACTTGTCAGTCTTACGAGTAAGCCGCGTTAAAGGGGCTACTATCTTTACAAACTTGAATGAACCTCCGGTAGTGACCGGCCAATTTTACCTCTGGTAGTCGCTCTAACCATGGTTATCAATTCCTCAGTGGTCCTTTATTCATTCTTGTCAGGATCCTCCACGGGATCCTCCTCAGCAACAATCCCATCTAGGAAAACATCCTCAACCGCTACATCCTCAATATGAACATCATCTGGTCCCTCGTTAGGACGCTTTATTGGATCCACAATCTGATCCCCAATATATAGAAAAACATCATCATATGATTGCTCTTGAACTTCAGGGTTCGGAGTCCCGCTACCATATACGATAACGAACTACGCTTCTATCACGATATTTATAAGGGTTCCCATAAGGGTTTTAACTGTCAGTACTACGTTAGGTAGTCCGGCTATGAACTTGGCAAGAGTTCTTATTATCTTAGTGAACTTATTATTTTAACGTCATATCATCTCTGAGGTTTATAACGCTTAGCTCTGATACCATTTCTGTAACACCCCCAAATCCGGGGTCGGGGATCCGGGTTGTCACGAGTTCCATTTCCCTTATCAATACTTAATCTTATCAGTCAACCAACTACTGTGTACTGTGAACCCACAATATACACACACACACCACAAGTTATAGTCTCAGAGATGAATACCAAAAAAATAACACAAGTCATTTTATTCCACAATTATAAACCATTACACCATAAAAAGGGTTTCTGAATAATTTACATATTCTTTGTCATTATTACAATTCATAAATATACATAAGTCTGGTACATCAAAAGTTGAAAGCCTAGCCTATTGGTAGATCATACCTCAGCTACAACGGCATCAACGCCTACAGGAAACTGGGGAACGTTTCCTATCCACTCATGAATTGGGAGCTTGATCCTGTTCATCTTGTATATCTGTTGTTGTGTGATAAAAGAAGAAAGCAAGGGTGAGCAACAAGCCCACCAAAATAATATGTATAATGATTAACAATATATGAGCATTCTCATAGCACTCATGAAGTCTTGGTCAAGAAGAATTGAACCAAGTTTGACCTCTTAATGCGACCAAGTCGCAAAATATTTAGTATATATTTTCATATACTTTTCAAAATCTTTGAAATCCTCTGCCATACATAATATACACAGAGTTCCAGTTTATAACTGTATAAAAATATCGTTGCAAGGTGATCTCATATATCTAACCTTGTCTCAACATTTTTCTGAAAATCTTTGTCATGTATAAGATAATCATTAACCAGATATAAGTTGAAAAGGTGAAGTTACGAGATACTCCAATATACTTATATCTTTTCCGAATACTACTTGAACTACCACCGTTCAAGGTATAATCCGTTTCAAAAGTTCATCACATAGATGAGACTACAAGATAAGATTTGAA
This sequence comes from Apium graveolens, assembly GCF_009905375.1. Taxonomy (NCBI): domain Eukaryota; kingdom Viridiplantae; phylum Streptophyta; class Magnoliopsida; order Apiales; family Apiaceae; genus Apium; species Apium graveolens. The sequence continues at coordinate 223,296,670 of NC_133655.1, read as the reverse complement.
TAGATTCAATCCTTGAAATATCATTATATATAATGAAGTTACGAGATACTTCATTAAGTCCCGATATATATACACCTATATATATATATATCATACACTCCTTGAAAACCTCTGTTATGAAAATTATAAACAGAGTTGCAATATCCAATGAATTTTGGAAAGGAGAAAACCTTGGCATAAACCTGATAGCTTGCTGATCAGACAAAGATACCAATAAGTAACCTTTTCTACTAGTAGATGGACGAATTCCCCACTGGTCATCACCCTGGCCGCAATAGGACCTTATGATGGACTGCCACTCAGCCACTTATGCATTTGATGGACTCCCACTGAGCCACTTACACTTTCATGGACGCCCACTGAGCCCATGTTACTTATGTCGACTCAAATAGATGAACTTACTTCCCGAACGATGGGCAAGTAATCAAGATGTTTTCTCAAAACAGCAACCTCGTTGCGAATGTAAAATACACCACTGAGCCGGATCCCTCAGGTTTCGAGCGAGTATTTAAATCCCCTTCGAAAGGAAGATCTTAAATAAAAAAAATGAGTTTTGGGATCCGCTCTAACTTTTAAAAATCATTTTGAAGACTCGAAAACATTTTTAAGAATGTTTGGAGTAATGCTGATTTAATGAAATAAATCAGTCCCGATATATTAGAAAATATCTGAATATTATTATTTAAATAATATTCCCATAAAGGATAATCTCTATAAAAATAATTGAAGTAGAAGTTTTAAAACTCATACTTGAAATGAATAATAAATAACCAAAGGTATACTTATACGAAGTACGATCTTTATTTGAATAATCGAAAATAAGTTTGATTATCGAAATATTATGTTACGACCGGCATTTTATGTAATATTATTTGTGGATTGGGTATAATATTAAAGTCAAATGAAAATATATTCAATGATTGTACGCTAGTGTGAGTGAAAGTTTCTGCATTATAAATTTGCTTTGTGTAGTATATGATTTTTCAAAGCAAGAGTTTATTTAATTTCTTTATTTTTGATTTATAAGGAATATTCTAAGCTTTGGAAAAATTTTCTTTTAAAAGGTATTTTGTTCACAAATTTTGAAAATGATTTTATAAAGTCTCTAAAAATCCAAGTTATTTTATGATATAAATTTTATAATTTTTGAACTTGTATTTTATTTATTAAAAATAAATCATTGTAAATTTTAGTTATCATATTTATCAAATTATGTAATAACCCCAATTTTTGGAAAATTTTTGAAACCCTTATGAATAGTGTTTTTGCTGAATGAGAAAACTTTTCATGCCACACTATGTAGGGGTTCTGATATGGATATTCTGAGATTTTATTAGTACTTTATATGAGATATAAGTGTATGTAAAGATCGTCAGAATCCAAATCCGAACACTTTGATTTTTCCCGGAAATCCACTAGATACGGAGAGAATTGAGTATAAGGTAACAGGATAAAAAGGATTTAAATTAAAGGATTATAGGAGAGGATCATAAAAGGAATATAATATATTGAGAAAGGTTAAGGGAACCTAAGTAATAAGATCCCGGGTATGATCCCTCAAACGATAAACGAAAACGAAAGTTAAGCGAACCGTATAACAGATCAGCGGTCATTAGGCAAACAATTAGGAAGTTAAGCAAATGGATTAGAGGAAGTGATGTCACCCAACCAATGAGAAGAGGACAAGGAAGGGAGGATGACATAGCAATGTGATGTAAGCATGACATAGGGAAGGAGGAGGTGTGGTTGGTTTATAACCACACAAATATAAGGTTATTAAGGTAATTAACCAAAAACAAAACAAAAAGCAACCAAGCTAAGCCAAACAAATCAAAAAACACAAAATCATTTCATTCTCATCATCTTGCTCTCGGCTTTTCATCTTTTTCAAGGGCAAGAATTTCAAAAATCAAGTTCCAAGCATTGTTAAATCACAAGGTAATTATCTAAGCTTCCTTGTACATAGATATGGTTATGCTATAAGTTTAAGCTCCTAATTCCTTCACAATCTCTTCCAATAAATCAAGGAAGAAGATGGTGAATAGTAACCTTCAAGAAATAACTTTAGTTTTCTTGAATTTTTATGAAAGATTAAGGTTATACAAGCAAGGATCAAGGTTCTTTTAGGCATTCAAAGCTCTTGGGTTGTGTTAGGAAGCTTCAAGGAGGTATAAACAACTTTCACCTTTAACTTATAGTTTGAACTTTGAGTTTTGATGAGTTTATGGATGGATTAATGTATATATAGAAATATCCATGTATGTATAGCAAGATCCATGTATGTTAGATGGTTTGGTTGGATTTGTGGTGATTTTGGATATGAATCTTGGTTAATGGTTAATGAATCTTAAGTTATGGTTAGTAGATCATGTTTGTGGTTGAATAAGTTGGAAAACCTTGAGATTATGGACTGACTTTGCCTTGATATAAGTTGTGTTTGAGGTATTGATGATGGTTGGGTGGTTTGTAGTGAATTGGTAAAGAATTGGAGGGGTATAAATATTGGTAATCGCGTAAACATAGCCGTCGTAACGTCCGATTTTCTTTAGACTGTTTTGTGCATAACATTAGGACCCGAGGACCCCCTGCTAGATTATGACCACTGCCATGTTTAGATAGCTCATGTTACGAGCTTCGTTTTGATATGTAGTTCGTTCGATTCCGATGCACGGTTTAGGAGAAACGACCGTTTCAAGTAACGGCGTTTCGCGAACGAAACTTTTTCCCTCGCCTTACTTTAAAACATAGGTTAAAGACCAAAAAGGGTTAATTAATGTATGAAACATTTATGGTAAGTGTGTTAGGCAGTTGGTAAGACACTCGCGAAGGAATCGCTTTAAAACTCATAAAGGTTAAATTATTAAAAATGGTGGAGCCGAGGGTACCCGAGTGACTTAAGCGAATCAGTGAGCGCAAAACGAGCGTTAGAGTCTAAGTTAGTTAAAGTATAGATTTACAAGTGACTTTGGTTTAATTCCAACTTACTTGTTGCTTATAGGTTACCAGACTCGTCCCGAGCCATTCGTAACCCCCAGTCGCTCAGGCAAGTTTTCTACCCGTTATACTGTTGCTGTGATGTAAATATATGTATATGCATTATCTTGTGATATTGCATGATTGTTATTAGCAAATTTTGCGATATATTGGATCATGCTAATATGGTATATATGCATGTCTGTTTCGTAATCTGGTTATCTATCTGTTGATTTCAATGCTTATAGTTGCATAATACCTATGCTAGAAATAAGCAAGTAGTTGCGTATACCCTTAGTATAGGGGATAAAAGGTGAACATATTTCTAAACCGGGAGTCGATGTTCCCGAGTATATTATATATATATATATTTATTTATTTATATATATATATGGATATAGTTTTTAAAACTATTAATCGAATAAGGTTTATTCGATAATTTTAACTTTATTTTATTATTGAATATTATTTTGAATATTCATTCGAGGACTTATGACTCCTTTTACTTTATTAATGAATATTATTTTGAATATTATTCGAAGGCGTATGACTCCTTTTATTTATTTATCTGAATATTATTTGAATATTCATTCGAGGGCTTATGACTCTTTTATATTATTTATTGAATATTATTTGAATATTCATTCGAAGGCTTATGACTCAGTTTATATTATTTAATGAATATTATTTGAATATTCATTTGAGGATCTATGACTCCGATTATTTGCTGAGGTATATTCTTTATTTTATTAAAGAATAAGGTGTAAATAATCAAACTTATTTTCGATTATTCAAATAAAGATAATACTTTCATATAAGTATATCTTTGGTTATTTAATACTCGTTTCAAGTATAAGTTTTAATACTTCTACTTCAATTATTTTTATAAAGATTATTCTTTATGGGAATATTATTTAATTAATAATATTCAGTCATTTTCTAAATATTCTGGGGACTGATTTACTTCATTAAATCAGCTTTACTCCAAACACTCTATAAAGTGTTTTCGAGTCTTCAAAATGATTTTTAAAAAAGTTAGAGCGGATCCCAAAACTCATTTTTATATTTAAGATCTTCCTTTTAAAGGTGATTTAAATACTCGTTCAAAACTTGAGGGATCCGGCTCAGTGGTGTATTTTACATTCGCAACGAGGTTGCTGTTTTGAGAAAACATCTTGATTACTTGCCCATCGTTCGGGAAGTAAGTCCATCTATTGAGTCGGCATAAGCAACATGGGCTCAGTGGGCGTCCATGATAGTGTAAGTGGCTCAGTGGGAGTCCATCAAATGCATAAGTGGCTGAGTGGCAGTCCAGCATAAGGTCCTAATTATGACCAGGGTGATGACCAGTGGGGAATTCGTCCATCTACTAGTAGAAAAGGTTACTTATGGGTATCTTTGCCTGATCAGCAAGATATCTGGTTTATGCCAAAGGTTTTCTTTTCCTTCCAAATTCATTGGATATTGCAACTCTGTTCATACTTTACATAACAGAGGTTCCAGAAAATGTTTTAGAGATATATATATGTGTGGATATATATATATCGGGACTAAATAAAGTATCTCATAACTTTTTCATTCAATAATATTTCAAAGATTGAATCTATTCAAATCTTGTCTTGTAGTCTCATCTATGTGATGAACTTTTGAAACTGATTATAACTTGAACGGTGGTAGTTCAAGTAGTATTGGGAAAGATATAAGTATATTGGGGTATTTGGTAACCTCATCTTTTAAACTTATATCTAATTAATAATTGTCTTATGAATGACAAAGATTTTCAGAAAAAAATGTTGAGACAAGGTTAGATATATGAGATCACCTTGCAACGATATTTTTTATACAGTTATACACTGGGACTTTGTGTATATTATGCATGGAAGAGGACTTCCAATATTTTGAAAAGTATATATGTATATATACTGAATATTTTGCGACTTCATCGCATTAAGATATCAAACTTGGTTCATTTCTTTTGACCAAGACTTTCATGAGTATTATGAGTAGGCTCATATATTGTAAATCATTATACATATTATTTTGGTGGGCTTGCTGCTCACCCTTGCTTTATTTCTTCATCACACAACAACAGTTAGGAAAGATGGCCAGACTCCAGCAGACCCAGCGCAAGCGCGTGGGAAGCGTCCCGCGTCTTCCCGTTGATGTTGTAGCTGCTATAGCTGCAGAGGTAGATCTATTGTAGATCAGACCATCTACTTTTGAGAATCAATTATGTATAATTATAACTTGTGGCAGATAATGGCAATTAACTGTAAATTTATCAAGTAATCATTTTGGGTTGTAATAACTTTTAAATTGTGGATTCAAAGACTTGTACTTATTTAAATTTCATCTCTGAGACTATAACGGGTTGTGGTGTGTGTTAGTGTGGGGTCACAGCATAAGGTTATTATTATTAATTAAGTGAAGTGATATTGTGGAAAGAAAGACCGTGACGACCCGGATCCTCGACCCCGGATCTGGGGGTGTTACAGAAATGGTATCAGAGCGAAGCGTTATAAATCTCAGAGAGGATGGGACGTTAAGATAATAAGTTTACTAAGATAATAAGAACTCTTGCCAAGTTCATAGTCGGGCTACCTAACGTAGCACTGACAGTTAAAACCCTTATGGGAACCCTTATAAATATCGTGATAGGAGCGTAGTTCGTTATCGTATATGGTAGCGGGACTCCGAACCCTGAGGTTGAGGAGCAACAGCGCGATGATGTTTTATTACTAATTGGAGATCGGATTATGGATCCGATAGAGTGTCCTAATGCAGGACCGGATGATGTTGATATTGAGGATGTAGCGGTTGAGGATGTTGTCCTAGAAGGGATAGTTGTTGAGGAGGATCCCATGGAGGATCCTGATAAGATTGGATAAAGGACCACTGATGAATTGATGACCATGGTTAGGTCGACTACCAGAGGTAGGATTGGTCGGTCACTACCAGAGGTTCGTTCAAGTTTGTAAAGACAGTAGCCCCTTTAACGCGGCTTACTCATAAGACTGAGAAGTTCGAATAGGTAGAGAAATGCGAGAACAACTTTTAAGAACTGAAGCAAAGGTTGGTGACGGCCCCTATGTTGGCGTTGCCGGAGGGAAAAAAGAGATTTTGTGATTTGTAAGTGACGCTTCGCATAAGGAATTAGGGTGCTTCTTATATAGCACAGCAAGATAATCGCGTCTGCGTCAAGACAATTAAGGGAATTTAAAATTCGATATCCCCACCCATGAGCTTGGGCTCATGGCAATAGTTTTGCCCTAAAGATTTGAGGCACTACTTGTATGGAGAGAAGTGTGAGATTCACAAACCATAGGAGCTCCAGTACATTTTTACATAGAAAGAGCTCAACATACGCCCGAGGAGGCGGTTAGAGCTAATCAAGAATAATGATTGGGAGATTCTTTATCATTCGGGAAAAGCCAATGTGGTGGCTGATGCCCTTAGTAAAAAAAGAGAGACTCAAGATGATAATGTCTTTGGGAGAGTTTATAAGAGATTTTGGAAATAGTAGTGAAGGTAACCGGAGCCGGTACCGAAAAGCTGTTTGAGATTGCAATAGAGACCGAATTATTGGAAAAGAGCATATTATGCCAGAAAAAAAAAGTGATGAATAGAGGCAGAGAGCTAACAATTAGATAAAAGATTAATACCGGGAAAGATGATAAGGGAATAATGAGGTATTCCTATAGAATTTGGGTTCCGAAAGTTCAAGAGCGTAAGGATGAGAACTTAGATGAGGGCCATAGTTTGAGGAATAAGATTTAGAGCAAACCCTGAACGTGATAGTCAGGGAGGTCGCCATCAAGATAGAAGGAACCCATGACATAATGGAGTGGAAAATGAGGATTTTAAATTAAAAGATGACCCCAATTATGGGGAGTAGGATGAAACATTTCATACTAAGGAAACAGAAAGTCTAGTAAGGAAAGGAGACCCGAGACGGTACTCCTATACGGCAATTCATGGACCTGTCTAGACAGAACTTAGACTATTATCCCCAACCACCACCTTGAGGAAACAATGTGGTGTGAAATTCTTTCAGGACCTCTAAGTCGCTAAGCTCTCAGAGTTCCAAGGAACAAGCTGGCCCAATCGAGGCAAGAGCCTGGCTAAAGGAAATATAGGAATTATTTGAGATTCTAAATGATTGACGAATCTCAAAAAGACTGTTTTTATCACTTACCCTCCTAAGAGAGAGACCACCCGCTGGTGAAAGACCAAGGAAGGCACGGAGCAAGAGATTATAATAAACTGATTTAAGTTCAGTCAATTGTTTTCAGGAAAGTACTTCCCAAGGTTATAGAGATAGAGTAAAAGCTTTAGAGCCAGAACAAAGGCAGACGAGTATGAAAAATTATGAATCTAAGTTGTAAAAGTTGTCAAGATTCGTTCTGAGGACACGAATCCAGAATGACGGGATGTTGGAATCAATGCTTATGTTGTGTTGGTTCATGAAATAATGATAAGAGAAAGGAAAAAAAAAAGAAATTGAAGTGGAAAGGAATATAACGGCAATAGAGTTTGAGGAATGATAAGGGAGTTGGGTATGAGGAAACCCTAAAGACTCGTAGAAATAGGAATAGAAGAGTATGTAATCGTCAGGTTGAGGGTGATTCACCATGAGTTAAAATTGATGGTTGAAGGCATAAGAGATACATATATTTTTTCCCCTGTAAGTTGGGAAGATTCGAGGAAACCTTGAGATAATTCGAAGGATAAATAATGAGACACGGATAGACTAAGGGGATAAGAAAGTAAGAAATTAAGAAAATTGGATGAAGGAAGTGACCTTCAAGAAGGTGAAGTGTAAGACCGGTGGCATGATACCCAGAAAGGGAGACGCCAGATATGAAAGATATCCCAACATTGAGGTGACTGTTGAGATAAACAACAAAAGTAAATAAGGAATTATTAAGAAGAAGTTCACGTTGAACACGACCAATATCTTCCAGAACATCCATGTTATCGTTACCAGATTAGGCAAGAAAAGCGGATAACCGTTGTTATCTTTTGGAGGCCATTTTGATTAACCTCATTTTGTATACAGATGTTATTGTGAAATTAGGCATTTACTATCGAGGTGGGAATGATTGAATAAGATACCCATATCAGGGATATATGACTTTATTTATCCATGGAAGGATGCTTGTACCTTTTTAAAGGTGGAATTAAGGATAGAACATCGGTAACTTAAAACGAATCCTAGGGGAATGCATAAAGGTTGGCATTTCACCCTTGATAGGGATAGTATGAGTTTTGACAGTATGAATTGGAAAGCATTAAGGTAATAATAACCTTTAAGGATCAGTGGAGAAATTTTTTAGAAGTATATAGACAATGGTTCTAGTAATAGTGAATGGTATTTTGATATGCCCTGTATCTAGGGAATACAGGAGGAACGATTGAAGGATAACCTTAGAGGTTTTACAAGGAGAAAGGTAATATTCAAAATTCTCAAGAATAAAAATGTTGATAAAGGAAATATGACGTAATTATAATGTTGCCAAGTGGGGCACGTGTTAAACCACGAGAAAGTATGGATCGAACCAGTAATGGTCGAAATTGTTCAGGGCAATTAGGACTTAAGATAAAAGATGTTCTAAGTATGATTGAGAGTCAGTCGTGACAGTGATTAACCTCTAAAGACTGAGGCAATAACTTATGGAAAAATGGTGATTTTTTTTTACTCATCAGATTTTAAGGAAAGCATTTTCACATAAGCTGTGATTGAAATAAGGTAGAAAATTTATTTGGAGATGGTTAAAGTGACATTGACTGTAAGGAAATTTTACTATCAGGAAAGGCCAAAGAGGTGGCCGACACTTTAAAGGTAAGAGGATAATTATAGGCGCTCGTGCGAGAGGAATACAGAGATGATGGTTAAAGCTGTGAAGGTTGTATTATGGTTTGGAAGATTGACATTCCTTCTGATGACTGTGCAATACCCAACCGTAATAGTAGTTGGTAAAGGTTTAATTCGTATAATCGCCATGAACGGACTATCTATCTTAGGAGGTCCTATCTTGAGATAAGCCAGAACCATGTTTCAAAAAGGACTAGATGAACCCTTGAGTTAAGTCTTCTATTGAAGGCATATGATTACGAATGGTATTAACCTACTATCGTTGCTTTGATGGAAACTCTTCTGCAATTTTATTTGCTTCATGTCATGTATGTATGTCAGGATCAGGAGTGTTCTTCATGAATCATGAATGGTGATTATGTTACCTCCTTAGAAGGATTAGATACGATATGTATGGACTCCGTATGGTTAGCTATTAAGACTTCATGGAAAATGAATGACTACAGTAGGTCAGTGGTGGACCATGGTAAGGCAGCAATGGTTATGCGAGTATTGAGCTGATTACAACCGTGAGAGTTGTATTGGAATGGGTGTTGAGATTGAGTACCACTAATCGGGTCGTGGTAGTGTATAAGTTATCGTTGATAGACTAATTAAGTAGAGTATCTACCTAGTGAATTATTATTCTTCCTTATCAATAGAGAGTCGTATTATTATACGAGGAAGGTTGCAGTGCAAGCATAGAATTCTAGTAACGATGATGTCTAGAATGAGATCCCATGTTCGATTTTCGATATCGAGGGAGTTTCAAAGGTAATTGTGTATAAGCTAGAGGAAGTGCATGGGTCCATAGAATGATGGACGGAGTAGCAAATATTTAAGCATGTGAAATGTGATGCGATAATACTCGATGTTGATATAAATACATATATGTTTTGTTCTCCTATGACAAACCTCTATAGTTCAGAGGTAGATTCCAAGCCAGATATTTTATGGCAATAAATTTTTTTTATGAATATACAATTCTCTTCAATTCGTTCTTTTCTCTTCTTTTCATT